>NC_084999.1:11323880-11626380 GCF_963854185.1 Sardina pilchardus | reverse complement strand
TTGGGCAGTCGTGAGCTACACGATTAACAGTGATCTGAAAATGAAATGGACAATGTCCAATGAAATGGCCACAAGTCCAGTGTTACTGCTTTAGCATTTTAAACATCTTTCCTGATCCAATGCTTTTTACAGCCCTTCTTTATAGTTCTCATCCATAAATGGACAGTTGTCCAGTGTGTGTGTGTGTGTGTGTGTGTGTGTGTGTGTGTGTGTGTGTGTGTGTGTGTGTCTGTGTGTGTGTCTGTGTCTGCCAGGTCAATTGTACGGAATTAGAAACTGTAAAGTTAACATACAATGAAGATGCAAATGTAAGATGCCCACGATCAGTATCGTGATACTGTCCTCCCTCTTATCCACACAAGTGTAAAATTCAACATTCAGTTGGAATAACGTGTGTATTCGTTATGCCGCCGTATATCTAGGCTAAGGGAATAACATCATTCCATAGGAAATTACACTCCGCTGCACACAAGGCTGTGTGATATCAGCTTGTGCTAATATTAGTGACAGATCATTTTCCTTGGTGTCCAGTTACCTCTCTGTACGTACAGTATGTGGTTGATTATGGTATCCTTATTTCCTTTTTTGTTATGTGCTTGTGCATTTCTTTCCCGTCTTATGGCTGTTCTGTGAAGTTATACTGATTATTCATATAGCCTGCACTGTGATTATATGGTGCTTACTGAAGGTGGAAAGGAAAGTTGAGGACTGTCAGGCCTCATTTCCTCTACAGCACCATGGAACAGTTAAGGCAGTCTTAGAGCCTGTGTCCTTTGGTCAGACTCTAATGCCAGTATGACTGTCTGATGTTTCCCCGAGCCTCGTGGTTAGGAAAATGCATGGCTAATGCTCCCTCTGTCTTACCTATTCTGTGTGGTCTTCCTGACCGCAAACCAACTACTGGACTGGAAGCGTTTCAGTGACACATCATTATAGTCCTGGCACAGCCTTTTGGAAATTTCATTCACAATATTCTGAAACACTTTTGATATTCTGGAACACTTTTAATAAGCCACTTCTTCCTCTCTGTCATCCAGTTGTCTGTCTGATCTGCTGTGTAGGCCTACACAATGCATAGAAGTGTTTATCGAATTAGCCACTTTCCATCACGGTTCATCCTCATATCTGTGAAATTTGTTGCCAACCTTTTGTCCTCCAGTAAGTTTACTAACCACAGGCCGTTTATAGTGATGCTCTGTGATCTCCTCTTTACCTTGAGGGACATTCACTAGCGAGCCATTTATTGGAGATGTGGTGAAGCTAAGCCCAAGGAAACCCAATTAACTGTGCTGGTAGAGAGAAGTCTGCTCCCCCCCCAAGGGTGTCTGTGGCAGTGCTGTGGTTGTGTGCACTCTGGTATGCTGTTAAATGGAGTCAATGGAACTGTATTACAACCAGCTGTGTGTGTTGGCTGGGTAGTGGTTAGTGCTCAGCACAGTCAAAAGATGATCCTAAGGAGAGGGGAGAGGGGAGGTGGGAGGAGGGGCGAGGGGCGCTGGTGGTATCCTGAGCCTATTCTCATTTCATGGCACTGGAAAGAAATGATGTCATTCATGAGTCATATGCTATGCTGATTTCCAGCAGTGCTGTTGGTGGAAGGCGTCTTTTGTTCAGTGCATGTTTGACAGCCTGCCTTTAGAACAAGATCAGAGCCCTTGACATTTACATGTATTCATTTAGCAGACTCTTTTTTAAAGCAACACTAAAGCACTTTTCCTCTGTTGCACGGAATTTGTTTATCCACCAAATAACGATGTCCACAGACAAGGTAGAGCATTGTTGCACGATTTTATGAAAGTATGATGTATTGCGACATCGAAGCAAGTCAAATTTGTGGTTTCATCGAACAACAGGTACGCTACCCGATCTGGTAAAGTTACACTGGTAAAGCAGTTATAGCCGATAGAGGGCCGCGAAATGAATGCAGAAGTGCCGTTCATCCTGTTACGAGTTGATGAACTGCTGAAATGATTTTGGAAACATTATGTTATGGTACGAAAAACTCTTTAGTGTTGCTTTAACCAAAGTAACCAATTATATCACAACGGCCACTGGCCCCGGAGGACCTCAGAGTTAACACCTTGCTCAAGTGCACAACAGTGGAAGCTGGGCAGTGGGCATTGAAACCACAACTGCTCAGGCTGGCTTTATGCTTTATACTCAGCTACAGATCATACATAGTAAGTATAAGTATACTCTTTTGATCCCGTGAGGGAAATTCGGTCTCTGCATTTATCCCAATCCGTGAATTAGTGAACACACACACACAGCACACAGAGAACACACAGTGAGGTGAAGCACACACTAACCCGGAGCAGTGAGCTGCCTGCTCAACAGCGGCACTCGGGGAGCAGTGAGGGGTTAGGTGCCTTGCTTAAGGGCACTTCATGGATGTACCTCATATGGTATATAAAGATGTACAGTAACAAACAAATAACAGGTTTGACTGCACAATGTACAGTCCTGCAAAGAGTAGAGTGTAGAGTTCAGTAGAGTTTAAACTTCGCTCAAACAATGTGCTGTTGCTTCTTGCAAGACTCACAACAGTGTGTTTTTCTTAATAATTAAATTGCATATTAAACATGATTGTGGTGTAAAATGGTAATTACAAACACTGCAGCAGGGCTTTTGTTGAAGTGATCATGGTGTGTGTGTGTTCACACAATTCAGACATTTCCTCTGTTACAGCCTCGTTTTTTTTGGCATATATTACTCCAATATATATACAGTATGCCACTCTGCCTCTCTGCCCTTTCCTCCCAGTTCTACTGTAAGCCAATGTAAGATGCTGCCATACGCTTCTGCAACCTCTTTTGCTAAATTCCTAAGGTAAAGCCTAATGAAATTGCCTATTGACTGAGAACTTTTAATGCATTGTCACTGCTAGCTCTCTTCATGCCAAATTGCCAAATGCTTTTGGTTTATCTTGGACTGGCTGCATCTTTCACTCTTTCTCCTCTCCTTCCTTCTTCAGGCCTACTTGCAACCTTTTTACATGAGAAACTGTTCATGGCAGTCAAAAAAAAAAAAAAAAAAATCTAAGAAAAGTGTTGCGACAGAGCTACAAGACACTTGTCTATTGCGAAGGCATCCGGGTGGACATTTTATGGAAATGTTATTAATTCTGCAATAAAAAAGCAGCAAAAATTATTGGCTTGCTGTGTGTGTTGTAAACTGAATACTTTTCCACACTTAGGCTACTATTATATTGTTTGTAATAAATCCACACTAATTGCACCCATGTTCCTTTCCCTTACTGTGATCTATTTTATCGTTATCAAGGTATTTGGCAGAAATATTCTCAGAAGAGTCGTTTCTGTTATTTTAGCTTTCCAGTTTTCCCCAATCAGGAAAAAGTGTGACACCTTGTGCCCTCTTAATGCCTCCTTCTTCCATATTATAGGATGCATTTATGGTCATTACAAGGCATCGACAGGCATCTAAGTAGTGTTACATTAGTTTGCTGGCAAACTTAATAGGCTGAACCATCTTTCTATTCCACAAAGTAACAAAAGCAGCACTATGTAGCTTTCTGACTTAAAGCTAATACCAGTATTTCTTCTGCCAGTGATCTGTTATCTTGCCTAGTCCATGGGTTCCATCATTTTCTGATCTGTAAATTTGAGCCAAGATGTAGATACAGCTTTCTATACTGACCATTGATGCATCTTTCCGCACTGTGGCGATTCTGAGTTTTTCAGCATGGCCCCAAAGACAATAATGATAATAATAAAAAAAACACTCCCATCAGCCAGAATATTCCTCATGGCTCAGATTTGCACAGAGATTCAATCATTCATTTTAGTACTTACTAAAGATGAATTAATAAGAAATATTCATGGAGCCTTACTGCATTTGAGTTTGAAGTCCACATGTCTTTTAGCCTAGAAATCTAGACGCCCCTAGTGGGTCTGGCTGGTCAGGCTACATGTCTTTGTTAATTAGGCTGCACAATGCTAATAACCGCATATCTGCTTCAAAGATCCACAAAAATGACAGATGAGATGAAACGGGTTTATGTTTCCACAAGTGCTTAACATGTTGTGGTGTGCTTTACAGTGGATAATCTGAACAAATGTTGTGCAAACATTATCTAATCTTAACTCTTATTATAATCTGGATGAACTCCTTTTTTCGGCCATTAGTCTTCATATCTTAAGTTTCCACCAGTTGGCCTGTCTTTCAAAAAAATAAAAAAAAGCTTCTCTTAAACCACCCAGATGTGCAGTCTTTGTGCGTCAGCCGTCAGGCTCCAGGTCATGGTAATTACACTGTGATCTCGGAAATGCAGGATTAGCTTTGCCTGTTGAGCGACCCTGTGTGGGAGGTCTTTATATGAATTATGTGCAGATAGTTTTTTTTGTGTGGTTTTCCAGAAAGCATGGAAGAGACCTGTGGGTTTCAGACAGACACATTTTCACATCAGCCATGATGTAGCATAGCAGGATGTTAAAGGTTGTGCTGTTTTCTCATCAGTTGTTTTATTTTACATCAACATTTATTTTACCTCTGTGAAGCGTATGACACAGTTTAAGGATAGAATGAATTTATCGAATTATATTTAGCAACAAACTATTAAGATAATTGGAGTTGTGCTGAGATGCAAAGCACAGACATAGTGAAAGATGTTGCTGTTGCTGTAGCAACATGATGGAATATGCATTGCTACAGTAGTTTCCATGAAGTCAAGCGACCATTCCATCTGCATGTACAGTCTGGCCTGATGCTGTAGGCATGCCAAACAAACCAACCAGCTTCACATTTTAAGGTTTTTTTTTTATTCCCTCAAGACAAAAGCATATAAATTCCATCCATTTTGATTCAAGGTTTTTATGAGGAAGGCCAAGTCAGCTGAATTGGAGAGCTGTATTTGTTGCATTCTCTCCACAGCCTAGACTCATTCCTTCCCCCCCAGCAGCACAGGCCAGTAGCCAGTAGCCCCCACCTACCTCTGGGCTAATGTTGTGTTATATTTAGTGTTGCTACCTTTCCCTCATCATCTCATGCCAGACTTCTCAATCTTTAGAGGGAAGAAAAGTCTTGCAGATCAGTAGTTCAGGAGGAAAGCCTTGTTCCTCCTTCACCTAATTCCTGACTACTGATAAAGTTCCAGCTCCGATCCTGCCATTCCTGTTCCGCCTTCAGGGTTAGCCTACTCCACTGCCGTGCTCCGTTCTGCTCTGGGTCCCTTCCTTCCTCCGCCCTCATAACTATCTTCCAAACTCTGTCATTTTTTCCATTGACAAAACCTTGGCTTGGCCTCCCAAGCCTCATCCACTCTGTAAGCTCCTACATCTGCTGGCATTAGTCAATGGGAGGGGGGCCAAATGGCACCTCACAGGGCAGAGTCCCTATCTGCAGGGAGCAACATGTTGGATTGTTGCTCGCAGGCTTGTGCTTTTTTGAGTGTTTTGACATGCTTTTAACTTTTTTTTTTTTTTTTAAATCGAGCTTTCTATGGAAGCCATCTGCTCCATCAAGATTTTGAAGGGGAAAACCCTTTGTCCAAATAGCTTTATTAGGAGTTTTGGGTAATTATGGTTTGAGCAATTGTGAACCATTTTAAATGCAAGAAATGTTTTTCGTGAAAAACCTTAATGTATCTTGGACCTAAGTAGGCACCAATTCATCACCAAAAGCAATTTTCTAACTTTTAAAAGATAATTTTCTATCATTCCCAGGAATGTGTTGACCTTGGCCAATACTGTACTTTTAGGACAGTTTTTGGTATCTACTACAGACTTCTGGCTTCATATTTTGTGACATCCATAGTTTGGAACTGCTGAGAAAGATGTGGCAATTATTCACCAGAGGGTGACGCTGTATATGTACGCTAACCTCCGCCCGTTGTGCCTGTTTTTGTGACCAGTGAGTGAAAACAGGTCAACCCCACCACACGTCTGACTCGCCCCACTCTCCCAGACTACATTTCCAGCATGGGGTATCTCACCCAGACCCAAACCATTCAGAGGAGGTTCCCTTCAGGCTGCTGTTCAGCTATACACACATTTTCCTTATTTGAAAAAAAAAAGAAAGAAAAAAGAAAAAACAGAAGCCTTAACTGCTGGAAATTATTTTGTAGACCTGCAGTTTTACAAGCCTCCCAGAAGAAATACTTCATGGCCTGTCAGAAAGTTTCCTGCCCTGAAAAAGAAGCCGTCAGTGGAAAGTCCTGTGTGAGTGTTTCTGTCTGTGCTTGGGGTTGCGGGGACGTGTCTCAGCGAGCTGTCTGTACGGCCACTGCTCGCTTTTTCCCCCTGATACATGTACACCCAGGTGTGCGTAGCATTATTGGTAATCTGAAGTCACAGGCTGTTTTGTGTCTCGCTGTGTTTTAAGCCACAGCTTATCGTAAGTGAGGTGTTAACGTTCTGGCATGCCAGAGGCGGCATTCCTGGCGCTCGTTGCTGTGGTTTGGCCTGGTTTTGATTTAAGCACATGGAAGTGTGCCTGGCACGGAGGCCGTTGATGTACCGGCTGCAGTGACCCACAGTTAAGATGGCAGGACTAAACAAATGTGTTTTCCCTCCTCTTTTCTCTCACTTTCTTCCTTCTTTTCTTTTTACTTGTCTCATCTCTCAGGCTTATGCAAAGTTTGCAGGAGTACCTCTCAAACTTCACAAAACTGCCAACCCTTGGGGAAGTCCTACAGGTAAAGGTGGCACTAAAAGTTACACTTAACCTGATTTGGATCCAAAAAGTTCCCAACATTTCTTTATAACATTCATTGCCTGACTTGTTATGGCCCCTTAATCTGTTTCTGCATCTTCTTTGATTTTTGCTCTCTGTAGGAAGATGATCCCTTCAGGCAAATTAGTTTTAAGCCAAATTACACTGAAAGTGTGTGTTGATAATATGCAGTGCCATGGGTTCAAAAGCCCTTAAAATATGTCTCTCTCTCTCCCCCGCAATTTGGCTAGGACATGTGTTTTTGGTCAAATCTTTCTGAAAACATTTGGTTTAATTCACTCTGTTGTGAGTTCACAGATGTTGGACTAAGAATTAAGGCCATTGAACCCTAGAAAAAATATGAAGAAATGTTAGCATTCAGTATCTCGCCTGATCTCGTCCTCCAGGGTCCCTTCCGGCGCTGAAGACTCAAGAGAATGGAAGCTTTTCTCAGCCCAGTAAGATCATCATTGAATTCAGGAAACGGGTGAGCTACCTCTCTCTGATAGTCACTACAAACCCTGTCGTACCCCAGAGTAAGAAATCAAAACGTAGCCAGCAATTGGTAAATCAATTCATAAAAACACAACACAAATGATAACATAATGCTGCTCATCGGTTAGAAAGTTAGTTAGATCTGCATATCATATATTTTTCAAAGTATCTTGCATAATTACATTGCTTATTATGTATTACTTAGAGGGTACCATCACTACAGTCAAGTATGTGGTCATGTCAAAATGCCTGGCTCTGTGTTGTCAAAGTCAAACTACAGGGTTACTGCCCCAGAAAACTTGGTTAGAGTCCAGCGGAGATGACAGCTCTTTGCAGTAATTGGTGTCAGAAGTGGGATGATGTCAAAGCTAGTATTAGCCCACTTAGTTTGTTGCATGGTAGAAGAGACCAGTGGCTTATTTGTGAACTCTTATACATTCCCCTAAGAAAGGAGTAACTCGCTTTTTGGATTAACCAAGAGCGTTGTAAAACTAATCTCGATTGATCCCACAATTTTCCCTATAACCATCCATGCAGTGTCGATAAAAGTGACGTGGGCTCAACGGTTTCAAACGACTCCTACTGTACATCATCATCCAAATTTCTCTTCTCCCTGAGAGTGGTCGGTACCCTGGAAATCCAGAATTCTCGCGAGAACACAATTTGAATTTTATCTGCAAGACACTCTGGCCATGAGCAATGATGCATGGTACGTTAACCCCAACCATCGGGGCTAACAATCAAATCGGTGTATCTGAAATAGGCGGGCCAAAGGCGAGCTAAACTGATGGCGACAACGCTGCATCGTTCAAACTCGGTACACATTGGTTGTAGTGTTATCCAATTGCGTCGAAGTCCGGAATCAGTCAGAGTAAACATTGGTCGTACTGTTATCCAATTGCGTGCAGTAGTGAGATTTTCAAATGCATGCTTGGTGCCGCCCCTCGAGTTGGGCCATTACATTATTCGTGGCCAGACCCTTAATCTGAAAGATCCCAGGGTTTGGTTTAGAACCAGACCAAGTGGTCGGAACCGTTAGTCCAGTTGGGAGACGTACTCCCACCCACCAGCCAACCGACACCCTCCCCCCCCACCCCCCACCCCACAGCACCAATCGCTGCCATCAGCTCCTGTCCTAGCCCTCATCCAGTTGGAAGTCTGGGCATGCATAGACACTGTCCTTGTGCTTGGGTCGTGGGTGTTTTAGTGTGTTAAGTCAACCTAAGGATTGATAAATACTTTTGATGTGATGTGGAAAGAATGGCTCAGATGAAATCATCTTTGTCTCTAAGGCGTGGGTGGAGATGGGGAGGAGTTCAGACTAGTGTTCAGAAATCCCTGTGTCTGGGGCAAAAGTGACATGGTCCACATAATTCATACATACACAGACAGACACAGACACTCCGACTTGGACTGTCTGGCAGGCATCATACATTTTTCATTTCACTGTCAGTTCTTCCATGTCGTTAAACAAACTCAAACCGTCGAAGACACCACATAATGACCACCTTCTGAGCCCTTCAGTTTACAACTGCAGGGATCCTTCTTTCCAACATCATGTCATCATCCACAGGATGTTTTGATGTGGAAAAACGTTGGCTGACCTTGAATTGTCATGCTAAACTACTTTTACACCATTTTGCCTTTTGCATCTACAACTAATATTTAGGCTCGTTGCCACATGATATTGCAGTTTTGGCAGTATCTTTTCCCAAGAGAGATCGAGTGGACTTCCCTCTGTGCTCATCAGCAGCAGAATTAGGTTGTGTGTGGTTTTTCCAAGTCCTTGTTTTTATGATACATTTCATGCTGCAGACACAGGCCTGGCAACCGAAAAAGTGTTGTTAAGTTCACCGACCTTGTTAGACTGTTGTGTAATTGTGCTATCCCACTGGTTAGGGATTAGGAGGAAAAATGCAATAAAAGCAGCCTGGAACCATAATATTGTTTTTTTTTTTTTTTATCTCTTTATTTTCCCGTTTCATTCACTGTTATGTTTTGGGCATTGTTGAGGAATTCTAATGGTGTGTTTTAGCCAAGGTGATTTGTGCTGTTAGTGTATGAACAGTTAAGAGTGTAAGATTAAATTATGTGCATTGCTTGATAGGTTGGTAGTACCCCCTTAATTGACCAAAGTCACAGTTTTGAATGAAAAGGCTGGTAAACCAGCTGTAAATGCAATTTCTTTCAACTGTCTACCAGTGTGCCCTTGGTAAATGATAGCATTGTCTTCTCTTGTTTCTGTAGAAGTACAATGCAGACTTCGACCTCTCAGCAACAGAGGGAGCGGACACACTGGCTTTCACATCTCTGGTGGAGGAGAAGCTGATGCCGGCACTGGTCAGTCTCTCTCTCTCTCTCTCTCTCTCTCTCTCTCTCTCTCTCTCACTCTCTCTCTTTCTATATTGTTCATCTGACATGATAAAACATGTTGCTCAGGCATATCACTATCACAGATATTTGGATAGAGGACCACCTCCTCTCCAGTGTTGTGCATGAACGAGTTCAAAAGAACGTGTTCATTGAACACGCTAATTTTTCTGTGAACGCTGAACTGAACGCAACACATTTGTAAATAATGAATTTGAACGTGAATTCGCTCAGATTTTGGGAAATGAACGACGAACGTCACGGAATTTATTTTGTCCTGAGAAGTCGAGTGACACTATCTGCTGGCAATTTAGAAACAGTATGTCGTTGTCACACTCACTGCCCACGGGCGCCACTCCTAAACTACAGCTTTGCACTACATTACTACATTACCCATGATCACGTTACGCATGATGCATTGTACACAGAACCGCTGCTAAATGCAATCGCGGAAAGATTCTGCACTTGTCAGTGATGAAAGAGGGATGCATAACGTGTTCAAAGAGCCCTACAGTATGTCACTGAACAGTTCCATCGCAGCAGGTGCAGCAATGCAGCCTCCTCCATACTCCCGGTGTAAAAACTACACTCTTCTGCTGTCAGGCATGCACAGCTGACGCATTTATTATTAATTATTAATAAATGCGCGGCCGCATTTATTAGGCGTCGGTATCTGCCATAGACCTAAAAGAAATGTATCTGCCCAGCGAAATAAATCCCAATTTACGGACATTCTCAATTAGATGAGAACAACAGGTGGCTGTAGCCTATATTCCGTCAGAAACAGATTTTCATTCAAATGAACTGAATTTGAACTAGTTCAAAATTAAAAATGGTGAACTATGAACGTGAACAGTTCACTTTGCACGTGTGTGAACTGAACTTTGAACTAGTTACTGAAGAGTGTGAACGTGCACAACACTGCTCCTCTCAGACCTGGTTCCATACATACAGTACCTCCATCACCACCACCATACGTAGCTGTCAGAGCAAACCTCCACAGACATGAGTCTCCAAGGGAATGACTCCATTCCTTGTTCCCCACTCTTTCACCGCGTCGTCATAGGAACTTAAAGTATCATGGAAATCATGAAGGGCTTTCAGTGTTTTTCAGACTTTTCATTGTTCCAGCCATCGGACCCATCTGAAATCCTCATTTGCATCATTTCCCTTCGTTTTCCCTCTCAAACCTTGAACCCGATTTAAAGAAAACCTGCTGTGTTTTGCTCAAACCCTCAGTCCTTCCTTATTATGTAAGTGTATCCGATTTTTCACAGTCATTATTCCTGACCTTTTGCCACTCTTGTTAAAGGAAATGCCTCAACGTTTCCTGTCGGGCTACCGCAGCTAGACAGCACAGCACAGCAGCCCTGGAACAGTGAAGGGCTAACTGCCCAGGCAGAGCTGAAGTACAGCTTCTGGACTGTAGAATGCAGTGCCACTAATACCCAGGAAAATGCCTGCATCTTCCTATGTTATATTGACATATTTACTTTAACTGCCTCTCAAGTGTAAGAAACACTCGGTCATGATCACCCTGCACTCATTATTGTGGTGTGTATCACAGTATTTCACCTGACATCATTGTGTTCCTCTTAATCAATCACTGCTATGGATGAGCTCCATACCAGGATAAGGTCTCAGTAGCAAATACTGGGGTTCACCCCCGACAACCCCCAAAAAACAGAAAGCTGCAAACGGAACAGAAGCATAAAGTGTTAAACCCACCACACACAAATACACTTGAATGTGGGTGTTTGTATGGCTGCTGTAATTTGTTTCTGTCTTCCTCCTTTATTTATGATATTTTAGTCTTTTTCCCCTTTTTCCCCTTTGTTTGCTCTATTTATTGAGACCAGGTACTGTGAAACTGAATTGCCCAGTGTTGGGACAAATAAAGCTTTCTGAACTGAACTGAACACTCGCCTCAACCCCTTGCCTTCCCATTTCAGGTCTACGCTCTGTGGGTGGACCCCAAGAACTACGTGGAGGTGACCCGCCGTTGGCATGGCGACAACATTCCCTTCCCGCTGAACTTCTTCCTGCCGAGCCGCATGCAGCGGCAGCAGCTGGCCCGCCTGCGCCTCATCAAGGGGGACGAGACCCTGGAGGCCGGCGAGGACATGGAGAAGGAGGTGGGTGGTGTTGGCGGTGAGAGAGGGGTGGGGTTGGCGGTGAATGAGGGGTGGGTGGTGTTGGCGGTGAGAGAGGGGTGGGGTTGGCGGTGAATGAGGAGTGCGTGGTGCTCGGGGTGAGAGAGGGGTGGAGTTGGTGGGGAATGAGGAGTGCGTGGTGGTCGGGGTGAGAGAGGGGTGGGTGGTGGTCAGGGTGAGAGAGGGGTGGTGTTGGGGGTGAATGAGGGGTGGGGGTGGTCGGGGTGAGAGAGGGGTGGGGTTGGTGGTGAATGAGGAGTGCGTGGTGCTCGGGGTGAGAGAGGGGTGGAGTTGATGGGGAATGAGGAGTGCGTGGTGCTCGGGGTGAGAGAGGGGTGGAGTTGGTGAGGAATGAGGAGTGCGTGGTGGTCGGGGTGAGAGAGGGGTGGGGTTGGCGGTGAATGAGGGGTGGGTGGTGGTCGGGGTGAGAGAGGGGTGGAGTTGGTGGGGAATGAGGAGTGCGTGGTGGTCGGGGTGAGCGAGGGGTGGGGTTGGCGGTGAATGAGGGGTGGGTGATGGTCGGGGTGAGAGAGGGGTGGTGTTGGGGGTGAATGAGGGGTGGATGGTGGTCGGGGTGAGAGAGGGGTGGAGTTGGTGGGGAATGAGGAGTGCGTGGTGGTCGGGGTGAGAGAGGGGTGGGGTTGGCGGTGAATGAGGGGTGGGTGGTGGTCGGGGTGAGAGAGGGGTGGAGTTGGTGGGGAATGAGGAGTGCGTGGTGGTCGGGGTGAGCGAGGGGTGGGGTTGGCGGTGAATGAGGGGTGGGTGATGGTCGGGGTGAGAGAGGGGTGGTGTTGGGGGTGAATGAGGGGTGGGTGGTGGTCGGGGTGAGAGAGGGGTGGAGTTGGTGGGGAATGAGGAGTGCGTGGTGGTCGGGGTGAGAGAGGGGTGGGTGGTGGTCGGGGTGAGAGAGGGGTGGGGTTGGTGGTGAATGAGGGGTGGGGGTGATGCCGTTGTCGGTGAATGAGGGGTAGGGGTAGCGGTGGTGGTCGAGGTGATGAGGGGTGGAGGAAATGGCGGTGGTGGTGTTGGCAGTGGTGGTGTTGGCAGTGAATGGGGGGGTGAGTGATGGTTGGGGTGAGAAAAGGGTGGGATGGTGAGGGTGATGGTGTTGGATGGGGGTGATGGAGGGATGGGGGTGGTAGCGTTGGCAGTGAATAGGGGGTGAGTGGTGGTGGAGGTAGTGAAGGTGGTGGTGAGTGAGGGTGGCACCACAAGTAGTCCAGAGGACCTAGGCAGTCTCACACATAACTCTGAGGCGACCAGTCTAACTGACACCCCCAAACACCAGTTGACAGTGTTATTCAGACACACATGGAAAAAGAACACTAACAGGCGATACACAAAAAGACACTCAGGAAAAAGAAAAACACTAATAAATTCCACCCCTAACTTCTACAGTACATTTCCCGGTGCTCTCTGGCAAAGACTTTAATTTCTCCTTCAAGGTCCACCTTCAAGGGCCCCTTGGGTTGGTTCAGAAAATTCAAATGCCATTAATAATTCAGCCATCGCAACCCACATGTACTGTAATCCACCTTTCAACATGGTGTCCTCCAGATGGAAATGTTAATCAACATCTGGATACACAAGATTACGACCTAAATAGTGCTGGGAATAAGGAGTAAATCTGAGTCAGGTACCACAACGCTGAGTCAGGGAGCTGTAGCTGTTCCTTTTTTTAAACCGTGTCTGGCCTTTCAAGGGAGACAAGTGTGCGAACTCTAGTAAGGAGGTGGTAAAAGGGGGAAGGACGTGAGGAATGAAGCGTTTTATTGAGGACATAACCTTTGACCTTTGACCTCAATTGTACTTCTGACATTTAACATTTAACTTGTCTTCCCAACCGTACAAGTAAAGGTTGCCCAGCTGGTTGGAATATAACCCTAGCTACGTATTTGTATTTTTTTCAACCTCTCATTTACTTTGATGTCACTGGAGATGAAAGGGATTGTTTGGTTGGAAAGTGTAAACAGTTTGTTCTGTTCTCTTCAGCCCCTTGGAGATGTACGCCGGTTTTCAGATTTGGTTGTGCATTTTTAAATTTAGTCATCTGCAACTTTTATTTTTTATTTGTACTTTTACATCTAGTCAGGCAGACTGCTCGCATAGCCTAGAGTAAAGCTCATGACGTGCGGGCATTCTCTCTACTGATCTGGGTGGCATTCAAGACATGCACTTTTGATCCCTCGTGGCTGTGGCCTAGTCCCCTCCATGGTCAACCAGTTGAGGTGCGAAGGCTGTAATTTTTGTGCAGACATGGGGCTGACGAGGTGTGTGTGTTTGTGTGTGTGTGTGTCTGTCTGTGGTGGTGGTGGGGGTGTGTGACACCGTAGTCTCCAGCCATGTAGTTTCCAGCACCACTGGAGGCTGGGGGGCCTCTGTATGTCCCGGGAATGTCTCTGCGGCGAAGCGCGCCTTGGGGACCTCTGCACATTATTCATCCTCACGCTCCCACAGCAGGCTGACGTCATGGAGGCAAATGTGGTAGCCATGTGGATGGCTGCCTGAGTGGCGATCCACTTGATTTATGCTTCTCAGGAAGACACGCACCACCGCTATTATGGCAGGCAAATAAAGTAGTGTCTGTGAGCGAGAGGCTGGTCTGACCTGAGGTCTGCTGCCTGCCTGACTGCCTGCCATGCGGGTAGTCATTTCTCTCATTTATGTCCCCCCCCCCTCCCCACACCCCATTCCACTGTCTTCACGTCTCTCTCTCCAGCTTTACCACGATGCCCAGGAGTGCATGGATCTCCTCTCTCAACGTCTTGGTTCCAGCAAATTCTTCTTTGGGGATTCGTGAGTCTGACTTCTTATATTGCAGTTGTTTGTAATGTAAGGACTATTTGTTGAATGGAATAATAATTAGAGATTGACTCCATACATTTGTGTGTATTTTAAATGGATCCACAAATGTTTGTAAGGGACTTTTAGATTAAACCTGTGCAAGGAATTTTCACTTCCATTTGAGTTAATTACCAATTTAAGGCTCTCTACATAATTTGTATAGGTAGTTATTCAAGATGTCATTTGTATAAATACATTGTGCCAATAATTCTGTATTTATCATATCCTCTCAGGCCCTCCTCTCTGGATGCGCATATATTTGGCCACCTGGCGCCATTGCTGAAGATCAAGTTGCCATGTGGGCGCCTCCAGCAGCATCTGAAGTCTCTGGACAACCTGACGCGATTCTGCTCCAACATCCTAACTCTCTACTTCCCCAGCGAGCCTAATGGTGAGTGGAGGCCCACTGCTTATTGAGGTCAAATTCCTGTGGCTCTTCGACACATGCTCCTATGTTTTACGTTTTCAAATTGAAGCTGAAAACGCTGGACTTTGTGGGTCAGTTTCCTGTAAATGGATTAAGCCTTGTCCTGCACTGAAAGATAACTTCAGTGGAGATATTTTAGTCTAGGGCAAGGCTTAAACCATGTACGAGAAATGGGCCCAGTGTGTTTTATTTGATTTTATTTGCCTGACAGAATTGGTCATTTGAATGGGATGGGATGTGTTGATGGATGATTGTGTTTTAGCTTCAACTCAGTCCTTCACTATACATACTGTATATTAATGTTTTAAGAGTTTGATACTGATATTACTAACATCAAATCTATCAAGTGATTTGATTTGATCTTCCATGATGGGACAACTTTAGAGGGGTGGTAACCAAATGAACAAACCCAGAGTACCACACGTTGGATAAGGATTCATTTCTAATTTAGTCGTAGTAATCACGACTAAAAATCGACTTTTGGAACCTTGTATTTCTGTACATGCAGAGGGCGCGGCTCCCAAAGTGTCCACTCAGCCCGAGGCCAGCGACTTTGACAACGAGCCCAACAAGAGGAGGAAGCAGCTGCTGTCTCTGGTCTTCGCCCTGGGGGCCATGCTGAGCTACGCCCTGCTGACGGGCATCGTCTCCATCGAGCACGTGCCCACCGAGGAGGACCTCCGGGAGCTGCAGGGCATCGCAGAGGCCTCCCCAGGCGAGGACGAGGAGTGATTGTGTGTGTGTGTGTGTGTGTGTGGACGAGAAGTGATGTCGAGAGTAAAAGGGTGATGGAATGGGATAGAGCAGCAGGGACAGGTGTTGGGAGTGTTTTTTTGCGATTAGCCGTTTTTAGAGGACACAGTTAGTTCTGTATGGTGCAAAGCATTTCTCTAAAGACTAAGACGAACCGCTCCCTGATTTTGTTCAGGTGACGTGAGCAAGAACCATTAGGTTTTATTTTACAGATAGATAAAGATCTTTTTTTATTATTATTGCATGATAATCATGGTGGCCAATTCAATTAGTCAACTTATCAGTTGATCAAGGAATAAGTATGATGATGACCAAATGTTTTTTTTTTTCATTTCACTAGTGTTTATTTTCTTCAGAAGCATGTACTCTTTACTATGAAAATGTACTAGGGCACATTTGCTGATTCTTACAGGGGAGCTACACCAGACGCGTAACTGAAGCGTTCCGAGACCCATCTTCTAAAATGGATTTTACGTGTTGCGAACGGAACGCTTCAGTTACGCGTCTGGTGTAACTCCCCTGTTAGAGATATTATGACTGCATTGCTGAAATTGCAGGCCTTTTTTCTGCGCTATCCAATTCTCTCTGCAGCCTTTGTCTCATTGGCTGGTACAAAAACGGCTCATTTTGGATAAACACACCATGTCCAGCCATGACTTGTCAAGCCAAACTAATGATGCAGGTATCAATGAAATTAACTATGGGGACCAAAATGACCCAGGAAACCTTTAATCAAACCTTTACCCAGATTTGGGACTGTAATTCCTTATAGGTGGATCAAATTTGCACTTGATACAGAGGAACTCCATTGTTGCCTTGTGTGAGTTGATTTAGGCTTTTATGTCTTTTTTGCCGTGGTGTTGTTATTGTTGTTGTTGTCGTCGTCTTTATTTTGATTTCTTATTGAAATGTCTTCCCCCCTCTCTTTGTTAGTTTTTATGTTCAAACCTAAGATCAGGTGTTTTTATGTACAGTTGGAAGTTTTTGGATGTTCACACACATTTAGAAAACATTTTAATGTATGCAGCAAATGACAGTAGAGAGACCTGAGAGTTATTTCAAGGAGTGATATTGGTGGTATGTTGAGCCTAAAGCGAGAGGTGAATGTTGGTGGACTTCTTTTTCTTTCAACTTTTACATTTGTATGTCAATTGTTTATGTTATTTATGTAAGCAAAATGGCTAACAGCAAGGCAATTGCCACGAACGTTTGCCTGTTTGCCTGAATTGAACGCACCTCTGGCTTTAAGCTCAGCATGTTTCCTCATACACCCCATTGTTTTTATTTTACAGTATGTGCATGAGTATCCATATACTGCTACCTAAGTGTTCAAATGGCAGCTTAGTGGCTGGATGGATACTTCAGGACTATTACCAACATATTTGTGCTGAACCAGAATATGACCAGAATTCAACCAGAGGGCAATTCCTCTTTATGTGATCTGGCCGAAGCTGTAAAATATCTAAAAATCCTGTCCATATTTCTAACAGACCAATGTTTGTGCTGTCTGCAGCTCGTTGTAATTTGATGTCTTAATTCACAGTCTGAAGTACTGATTTGAATGGAACATCACAAAAGTATATTAGCAACATACCAAAGAGTAAGCCTTTTGTTGCTTTTTCAAAATATTACTCAATAAAAGTGATTGATTCAGTGTCCAAAACCGTAAATCTTTTAAAGATGTTTACTTGTGCTTGTTATGAGACCATCTTCCTTCTCTTTGTGGTTGAGTGTGTTTCAGTCCTCAATTCCAGTGTGTGCTGAAAAATGTATCAACTGCTTAGGTTTACATATGTAATCAAGCATGACGGAGTACATACATTAATAGTTGTATTTTGATTATGATTGCTTCCTCACTACTAACTTGCCAGACTTAGGAAGGACCACATTTATGATTTGACCGTGATCACAATTAACACTTAATCTCTTACATGCCCTTATTACAAGACCAATAATGTGTGCATTGTCACTTACCCTAATGACGAGAAAAATGTAAATATGTTGCAAATGAATATTATATTTTCTTAATTTATGAATGAATGAATAAATGGGCCTTGAACACAAGATTGCTGATATGCTGTAGCTTTTGTGATAAACACTTTACACCCATTTTTCCAGAATTTGGAATGAAACTGAGACATGGTATTGTCCATGTTCTAGTGTCACAGGTCGTCTTCAGACTGAATTGCTGTCTCCTGCCTCATTCACAGATTGTAAGATGGGGCTCACATAGGTAATTTCTGGAACATCATGGAACTTTGATAAAGTACCATAAAGCACCACAGACTGTGGATTCTTTTAAGAAAGGCCTTATCTGTTTTTATATGCTGGTTTTAGCTTAATTTTATGCTACTTTAAACTTCCTCTATGGTGTTACTTTTATCCTTTGTGTGTGTGTGTGTGTGTGTATGCATTGTAGCACTTTGAGATAATTTATTTGATGTAAAGCGCAATATAAATCAAATGTATTATTATTATTATTATTATTATTATTATTACAGTGCATGAAAATGCACTGTACTGTTCTTCCTAGACTTCTTATTATTACAGTGCATGAAAATGCACTGTACTGTTCTTCCTCGGTCTTCTTCTTCTTCTTCTTCTTCTTCTTCTTATTCTTCTTCTAACGCACGCAAATCAGCTTCAACCGCTTAACGTAGAAACTCCATTCAAATTTTGTCGTGTAGGTCTTACTTACGCGATGTGGGCTTTGTATTTTTCAACTTTGTAACTTTTATACTTTTTAAACTATTAGTTAAAAACTATTACAATTTCCCCCATAGACTTAACATTTGCTCATTATGACATCACGGCAGCAATTAGAATCTTACGCCAGGTGTCCGGCCTCCTGGGCACCAACTGTCAGTTTCTCTGGCTTTAAGCATACAGTCTCTCAGAAGACTACACATATCCTGTTAAACTGTTTCCTCTGTCCACAACTGTTTCAAAATAAAAGTCCTCAATGCAATAATCATGGATTAAAGTTTTCCGTCATATGACGGATTTCCGTCAACCGGAGGCGCTAGAGGTCAATCATGAGATTGATGCAGATCCGGGGAGAAAATATTTGGGGGGGGGGGGGGGGGGGGGGGTATGCGGCGCGACCTCCCTTGCAAGCTGCAGTGATGGTTACACCTCTTGTTGAACCCTGTTTTGTGATAGGCCTGTGTTTTAGCCTATGTTAAAATCTTCGTTGTGCGCAAAATAAATAAATAAATAAATGCGGTCGTGCAACTGCGTTGATGAACATTAGGCTATATACTACTAGGCTACTACTATTAGGCTGCTGCTGCTACTACTAATAATAATCATCATCATCATCATGATACAATAATAAACGAGAGAAAGGCCAATTGAAACAGATGAAAGAACAGTCTTGATTTATAGCCTACTTTGGAGCCGCATGCTTAACATAGCCTATTAGGCTTTTGTAGGTTAAACAAGCGTTGCAGAAGTTCAGGAAAGCTGTCGTTTTTTCGGTTTAATTAGTCTATGATTTGGGCTAATTATTCTTCATAAAAGTAAAATGAAAATAAACAGTAGTTTCGCCAGTTGTAATAGTAAGCTATAGTATAGCTTCAGGACAGACATCCACGCACTAGCTGCGCGAAGTTCTGCGTTGTTTGCGATGACTTCTTGTCCGCACTTGCTAGTTCCCCGATCTCATCAAATTAGACTACTTAGAGGTCGGCAGTGTTGGGGAGCTTAAAGATGAATAGTCAAAAAGAACATGGCTATAGCCTACTTTCGGTCATTATTAATATTAATAGAGTCGGGTGCGCCCGAAACGCAGAGACAGACAACGGAAAAGTGTGTGTCTGCGCCACGCCACTATCAGGCTATCCTACTGTTTAGTTTAACTGCTAATTTCTCTAAAAATAATTATAATAAGCCAACAAGGTTAATTTATACAATTCAAAAGGATCCAGTAGCTTAGGCTATGTCTATACAGTTTGCCTAATTTGTCTTCTTCAAAGAGAAAGTCGTAGGTCCGTTTCCAATAAACGAAACTTTTATATTAGGAGTCCTATGACTGACGCGTGTTCTTATAAAAACGTATTGTCTTCCAGTTAATATTCTTGGATGTTTATTGTAACAAACAGCACAGTTCTCATACAATTGACACGACCAACACGGTCAGAAATACCGTGGAACTCCTAACATTTCTGCCGTGCATCACGTTCTCCAACAACTAAAACGTCTTAAAGCGACATGCACCTTTAATTAAACAACATGTCACCTAATCACACTAAGTAAAGTTACACCAAATTATATCCTGACATCAGCAAACATCAGAATTCTTTAGCATATTACATTTCAAATCAATTATTCCAAATCTTCAATAACAGAGGCCTATCTGACGGTTAACCTATGGCTGTGAGTTTTAATTGTTTTCATGCATGTCTGGTGAGGATTGAGGAATGTTTTGGAGACATACGTGCATTTTAGGCATAATGCTGGCCCTAATCTCTGATTGAAAATGCACAGAATTTATGCATTTACATAACAGTATTTAATACATTTTCTCAGGGGTGACAGTGACTCCCCCAACCCCCTATTTTTTTTTGGGGGGGGGGGGGGGGGGGGGGGGGGCAACGGGCTATGGCCGGCCCTCGGAGCACTCTTAATAAGCAACAGTGTGCAGTATTGAATAGCTAGGCCTACTTTAAAATGTGTTACTTGTAAACGGAGGGTACAATTAGTCTGTATGGCCCTATTTTATGTAGGTCTGCGCCAAGGCCCTTTGATTTGCCTCACTTGCGTGTGTCAATTTTTAATTTTTTTTTTGGACAAAACAATTTCAGTCAGATGAGTTTTTTTCACTTTAATCCATGGCAATAATACACTATTAAATCATTTAACCACTGAAACTACTCAACTATTTAACTGTTCAACCATTCCAACTGTCAGTTATCATCAACTATGCCTCCAGTCAACTAAATGAAACCTCCATGTACCTAGCAACCAATATAGCAACCATTAAAACTAAGCGTTTTTGACAGTTTCCATAGCAACCAACATGATTATACTACAGTAACTTCTTTATTCCTGATAGTGGGCACCATGGATACCCTAGCAACTACTGTTTCAAAATAAAAGTCCTCACTAGCAAGTTAGCATTGTTAGCATGGTTAGCATTGTTAACATTTTTAGCATAACTGCTAAAAATGATTAGCTAAGTTAGCTAATCAACCTGGTTAACATTGTTAGCATTGTTAGCATTATTAACATAGTTAGCATTTTTAGCACAACTGCTAAAATGATTAGCTAAGTTAGCTAATCAACATGGTTAGCATTGTTAACATAGTTAGCAATGTTAGCATAGTTAGCATTTTTAACATTACTGCTAGAAATCATCAGCTAAGTTAACTTATCAACCTGGTTAGCATTGTTAGCATAGTCAACATTTTAGAATACCTGTTAGAAATCATTAGTTAAGTTAGAACAGGAATGTTTAAGCTTTAAAATGTCTACCTTAACACCATCAACTCTCTTTAAACTATGCAACCACCATGTTTACCCTAGCTACACCTTAGTAGCCATATCTACATTTTTTTGCATTTTCATGCACTGGTAATTCCTTGGAATTGCATTTCTAGTTAAGTCTGTTCCAGACATGGATAGTCAGGGGATTTGATCATTTCTGGGGGAAAGTCATAGCCTGGAGACCATGACTCTCTTCGCAGAGAGTCTGGCCTAGACCCTTTGGCAAACTGGTTTATGGACGCTTGTCTGAAGTTTTAAATCATTGGAGTTCAATCACTAACATTTGATAATGACGTATGTTAGCCATGGGGGACACAACGATAACGATAGGCTTGAAATGTAATGTTATTGCTCTTGGGAACGCCCTCTGTTCACTGATTGGCCGGAGGTGCACTTGCTGGAGTAAACGAAAGTGGATCAAGGTATTCCAGACATACTGACAAGGTATTCCAGACATTCATGTCTTTCTTTGTAAATAAATCAGTTGTTTTTATCTTTCCATTTTTATTCATGCACAGTTGTGCAGAACTGTTTTTCCACTTAAAACATTTTACTGCCATTGTTTTGTACAATTGTGCGTGTAAAGAATCTGAACATCTCGGGAGGGCAGTCACTGAACGTCTGGCTCAGGAGGGTTAATGGAGGCTCTCTGTCTTTCTCTCTCACTCTGTCACACTTTCTCTCCCCCCCCTCCCTTCTCAGTCATAGGGGAAAGATGGGAACTGGAACCCTGGCCCCGTGGTTTTCCTGCGCATCTCTGTGCACTGATAACATGTTCCGCTCAGATCCTAGACCCCGGAGACACACAGCTGTGCATTACTCCATCCGTGTGGAATTTCACTTTGGCTCCTGTTCACTCAGGTTTTTGTGTTTTTTGTTTTGTGTGTGTGTGTATGTGTGTCTGTGTGTCTGTGTGTGTGTGTGTGTGTGTGTGTGTGTGTGCGCCATTGGAAACTTTTGTGAAACCCCCTTGGATTTATCAACCACCACATCCCAAGTCTCCATCCACAACCCCCTGATTCAAGAAACCCCTCTTCTGTCAATGCAACCCAAAAGGACTTGGGTTGCATGACATAGAAAAATAATATTGGGGGAAAGAGTTCTTTTTCAAGTTGGGGAAATAATAATAATAAAAAGAAATAGCAGAACATTGACATTGCCCCCACTTTTCCATACAACAAATTAGGTAGGGAAAATAGATGGAGAGGATAACTACTCAAGTGCTCATTCATAGGATCGTCAGGTTTTTGAATGGTTCTCATTTGGTCAAAAGGGCTAAAGCAGTGACTCATGGCCACCCAGGTCCAGAAATGTTGACTCAATCTTTCAAAATGCCCCCCCCCCCCCCCAAAGGGAAAAAAAGAAATATTCTCTAACAAGCTACACACTCACTAAAACCAGGCATGCAGGCTTACAACATCTCAGGCTACATATTCTTTTAGAGGGCAGAGGTTTGTGAAAGATGACAACCCGTATATTTTATATGGTGCTCTTGGGGTCCAATAAAGATTGAAGTATGAGAAAAATATTCCCTCATCACCTGCTGTTAAAAGACGTTGCTGTGGCAACCCAGGAGTAATCAAAAATAAACATTTCGCATGGTGCCGAAGAGTAGCCTGGAGGAGGGTGGGGGTCTGGCTGCTCTGGCTGGAATGGTTTTTTGGAGAGGGGAGACATTTGTTCATGGCTTATGAAAACAAGGAATGCCAGCTCGTGTTGGAACAGTGCTTTTCTTTAGCAGTCAAATTAGATAAGGTTTGTACTTTGCTGTGTAGTTTGGATGGGTTTCTTGCCAAAAGGTTCTGTCAGGTCAAAACCAAGGATGCTTAAAATTCTGGATGTTGAGTGGGTGACGCTACAGGGTGACGCTACTGGATATAGGCTAAAGTACCTGATTAAACAAAAAAAACTTCATGAAGCTTACTTGTGGTGGATTTGACAAAAAGGAATCCACCCCTGTGTCCAAGTATGACATCATACCATGGCAAGCTGTTTTTTTTTCTTTCACATAAGCATCCATTTTTTTCCCTATGAAAAACAGAACATTCTGTAAAACATTCTTGAGGCTGCAGCCAAGAGTTTAGTCTAGGCTACTACTCTCAACTGCTCTCTATACTAGAGGAAATGACAAGGTCACCTATGGGTCAGTGGTCATCTGTTTGGACTGCAACACTGTGGAGGTTTTAGGCAAACAAACCCACCAGCAAAAAAAAAAAAAAAAAGAATTGAATTAGCCGTTCAGAAAATGGAGACAATTTTGTAAGATATTCACTACATCTTATTTAGTCGTTAATTCTAATGGGCTAATTCGTATTGTGTGTGTTTAGAGAGGAGAGGGCAACATCGACGCTGCGCTATACTGATTTTGAGGGTGGAATCGGTTGAGCCGCCTCTGATGGTGTCATAACTCAATAGCGCGAGGTGAGTAACTGACGGGACACCGCACGGAAGGGGCCATCATCGCAGTCGACGTTCCAGTCCCTGCAGCAATATCATCACCACAGGGAAAACATCTGTGAAGTCTTGGAATATACCGATTTTCGGTGGGACAAATACACTTTTAGAAACATTTGCTTGGTGGACATACAACGCTTCGTTTTTTTAGGAAATATGGAGGTTAAGTACTTTACATTTTGGACATTATTCTCTGTCTGGCAAATGAATTGTATTTGCGAGCCACTTGAGAAACAGGACATGCAAGGTAACTGTTTTAATATTCATTTACGTTTAATATCATGCGCAAATATCCATCACGAGTGATAGGCTAAGGCTGTTTTTATGTCAAACATACAACTTTGCCAAGTTGCTTGTTGATCCCACAGTTGTTGCATGAAATATGATGAAATTATTATATTTATATTAATATTCTGGATAGTGTTCTTTGCATCCGTGTTCTATTCAGCTCTTGTCTGTATGGCATTCGTAATTGTCTTATTTCTTTAGTGGGGAATGAGGTGAGTCTGTCCTAAACCCTTTCCTGGTGTCCCTCTATTTACAGTGTGGTTGCTTGGGAAACAGCTTTTTTTCTTTTCCAAGGAAAGTTTGTCCTTTTTCTCTCCCTGGTTTCTATAACAGGTTTGTCGCCTGTGGCCCTTGTGTAGTTAGCCCTTTTTGTTCAAAGGCTGTGAAAATGTGAGTGGTGGAAATGTCTGTATTCAGTTGAGGCTTTGAGGAAGAGGGTTGCTTTGCAGAGAGAGAGAGAGAGACAGAGCCAGAGAGAGGGTCAGAGAGAGAGCAAGTCTGAGACCAGACCCAGACTCTTCCTGTTGTTATCATGGACTTGTTTCCTAAAGACTGCTGTGTTCCGACCTCATCTAAGCACAGAGGTAGTGTAGTGCATGGCACACTGTCAGATTGAGGGGGAAAGTAAGTATATTATAAGTGTATTTGAATCACAGTTCAGAGTTTTCAATTCTTAAGGCTCTTTTGCCTTTATTCAGATAGGATAGTACAGAGTGGGAGAGGTGTGGGAATGGTATGGGAATGGACTGCAGGTTGTATTCAATCCCAGGTCCCCGTGAGCACTTGACCCCAAATGGATGCTGCAGCCACTTGCTCCACAGATCCCCTTAATCCTCCATCTTTAAGGCATAATAATCTAAATATTTTAATAGATAACACATAGAAAGAATAAAAACACCAGACAAGAAAGGTTTTAATGAAGTGTATATTTGACACAATGATTTAGACGTGCATGTTGTTAAATTGACCTACTATGCCAAGGAATGTAAGAGCAGGACCACATGTGTCTGCTGGATGAAGGACATCCTCTTCTCTGCCAATGGAGTGCTGATTTGCACAAGTAAACATAGCCTTGCTGTAGCCCAGTTAAGAACATTTATAAGCCCTGGATGACAAAAACAATACAGGAAAGACTTGTTAAACAGCTGTAAATTGAACGGTTGACTGCTCCCAATATGTTTGCTTTACACTTGTGATATGGGCATATATGATATCTTGGAAAGCCTTATCAGACTAAGTGTTTGTTCTAACCAAGAGCTCAAGGTATACAGCAGGTAGGTATTCACATGATTAAGACAGACATAGTGCAGCCAATAACCAGAGATCTGAAAGTGTATGAAGTCGAGTCCACCTAATGGATCGCTAATGACACAATGCAGAGATATTTCCTCAAACAGCAGGCAATGCATATCAAGAATATGTGTTTATCAGCAATATGCTACAGTACATTTCTGTATTGAGGAAAACACCAACGCTTTGCTGTGATGCTGGATGTCATAAGAAAGCACAGAGATAAAACAGTCTGACAGATTGTCCACTCTGCCGAGCCCCGATACGCTCCTCTCCCTTCCTCTCCTCTTTTCATTTGTCTGACTGTCTGGCCACAGTGATCGACCTGCTGGCACTCCAGGACCAGAAGCAGACAGTGGCGGCGGTGGAGAAGGTGTCCGGAGCCATGAGGACCCTCAGTGATATCTATGTGGCCTCTACCCTCCGTCTGCCACCCAAGCTGGGTGGGGTGCTGCTGGGTTTCTACAACAAGCAGGACAACAAGAAGTTCTTGGAGATTGCCATCATGGGCAAGATCAACAAAGGTTGTTACAAAAGTATTGTCATATTTTTTGATTCTAGCTCTAATGCTTACCTAGACAAATTTATAAATAAACTATTTATAATTAACTAAATAAAATCTATTGATTTAGTTATACTTATTCCTTAAGTTTAAATATTTGTTTGGATATATGCACAAGTTAAATGAAAGGTGATGGTGATCCATCAAACTAGAAACAAGAAAACTAGAACTATCACGCCACCAGCGACATGCCACTGGCAGTTCGACATATCTGCAAATATGATATCGTTATTTTGTAATCATATTTCTCCCTTATTTTGGCCATCTATCTCAACATCCATGTTGGCATCCATCTTAAGTGCCATGTGTAATGCTCTTCCCAGTCTTAGTGCGCTATGTGAGGCAGGACGGCAAGCTTCACACCGTCAACCTCCAGAACGCTAACCTGGCCGATGGAAGGACCCACTCCATTATCTTAAGGGTCGGGGGCCTTCGCCGAGAAAACCTGCATCTGGAGCTCTACGTAGACTGCCGACTGGCTGACTCGGGCCAACGTCTTCCCCAGCTGGTGTCCCTGCCTGCTAATCCAGAATTGGTGGATATCCGCAATGGCCACAAGGCCTATGCAAGACTACAGGTGAGCTGCCTACAGATTTAGATGCTGTATTTTTATAGATTATATCTTGGGATTTTTGAAAGAGCGCGTCATCAAGAGTGCATTAACTTGTTTAGGTCATTCGAATGACATCTTGATTCAGGTAAAGACGTTGCTCTTTAGCAACATGGCCGGCATTTCGGTTTCCCATGAAATACTACCAGTCATGACCCTGCAGTCGAGGTCATTGGATTTGGTAATCTGATCTGCTGAATCTGAATTTGTTTCAGGGTGCAGTGGAGTCTTTGAAAGTGGCACTAGGGGGCAGTGTGGCCAAAGCGGGAGCTCTCACAGACTGTCCCTTCCAAGGGGACTCCTCATCCTACAACATAGGTAGCCCAGCTCTCCTCCTGCATGTGTACAGTATATGGCTAGAAATGCAAAACAGACCGACATGTGGCCTTGTGGCTGACATTAGGAGCCATAATTGTCTTTCAATTACTGCTCAAGTTTGTTAGAGGACAAATAAATCTAATCTAATTTAATACAAAATAAAACCAATCTTTTCATCATGATAATGATATTTGTTTTTATCTTTGTGCAGTAAATGGAGAGATGGGCTCTATACTCGGTAAGTGAACTTTTTTTTTGTCTTGTCACACACTTTTCCGTGAACATTACAGTCACCTCGGTCTGACTGAATTGTTTGTCTTCTCTGGTGATTTTTAAGGTGACCACACAAAAGCTCTGATTGGGCAGCTGATCATTTTTAATCAGATCCTGGGAGAACTGAGAGAGGACATCAGGGAACAGGTGTGTGTTGTTCTCGCTCTCTCTCTCTCTCTGTGTGTGTGTGTGTGTGTGTGTTAGAGAAAGCGAGGGTCATCCGGCTATCTGTGAGATGGCATGTAGGGTAAATAAAAATGGGCAAGAAGAGACTCTGAAAAACTCTTTCATTTATTTTGTAGGTGAAAGAAATGTCTCTGATCAGAAACACTATTTTGGAATGCCAAGTATGTGGTAAGTGCTGCTCCCCTCCTCTTTTGGCCGGTCAGCTATCAGTGGCCATGCAGGCCAGTTGATAGTCCAGTTTTGGGTGTTACTGTATGCTGTGCTCATTAGCCTGTCTGTTCTTCCTCATCGCAAGGTTTCCATGAACCCCGCTCGCGATGCTCCCCGAACCCCTGCTTCAAAGGGGTGGGCTGCATGGAGACTGGGGAGTACCCCGGGTTCCGCTGCGGGCCCTGCCCAGAGGGAATGCACGGAAACGGAACCCACTGCCAAGACGTTGACGAGGTGGGCAAACTGCACATCACTTTCATCTGTCTCTTTTCAATCATGGTCTCGTAGTTCTTTTTTTTTTAAAGTATATATTTTTGGGCTTTTATGCCTTTTAATGATAGCATAGTGAAGAGAGACAGGAAGTGATTGGGAGAGAGCGTTGGGGTGGGATCCGGAAAGGACCACGGGGCGGGAATCGAACCCGGGTGCAGGTGCCCCAGCCAGTCGCACCACTGCTGGGGCCAGGTCTCGTAGTTCTTTTGCAGATTTGCACCTGCAGTCATGCCGCCTGACTTGATAGAGTCTTATCTGCTTTACTGATTAACAAATGACCCCGTCTTTTCCTTTTTCTCCATTTACACATCCCTCACTCTCTCTCTCTCTCTCTGTCCTCTCTTCGATGCTCTCAGTGTTTCCTAGTTCAGCCGTGCTACTCCAGGGGCGCGTGCGTGAACACGGCCAAAGGCTTCACCTGTGAGCCCTGCCCCCCGGGCCTCTGGGGCCCCCCCGTCATGGGGGTTGGCGTGGAGTTCGCTAAAAGTCACAGACAGGTTCTGTACCTCTTCTATATTAAATGTTCACTTTGTCAGCACTTTTCTATCAAACACTGAATCGCTTTTGTTGTAAGTAGTTTAAAACGGTTACTACGTAAGTTGTGACAAAAAAGTTATATAAAGATATTTATTCAATTAAATGAATAATTATTATATGATATGTTCTGAATAATATTCTTATCATTCCTCATCTCCAGGAATGTGTCGATATCGATGAGTGTGTTGAGATCAGCAATGCCTGTACCCCCAACTCTGTTTGCACAAATACTATTGTAAGTATTTCCTCTAATAAGTCTGGTGTTCCTATATACATACATACTGTCATGCAGGTTTCAACATTTGATTGGATGGTTGGATAAATGTATGTTTGCACTCTCTCTTTCTCTCTCTCTATCCTCCCCTTTCTATCTCTCTTCCTGTCCCACCTCCCCTCTCCTCTCTCTCTCCTCCCTTCTCCTCTCTCTCTCCTCCCCTCTCCTCTCTCTCTCCCCCCCCTGTTGCGGGGTGCCAGGGCTCCTACATGTGTGGAGGCTGTAAAGTTGGCTATATGGGTAACCAGACTGCAGGCTGCCACCCACGGAGGTCGTGTGCTGCCCTCAGCTTCAACCCCTGCGACGTCAACGCCCACTGTGTCATGGAGAGGAACGGAGAGGTGTCCTGTGCGGTGAGATCAAGTTCTAAAAATTGAGTTCTATAAAATGACACACAACAGATTTATATGGGCATATTATACTCCATATACCCATTATACTGAAAGAGTCAAGTTCCTCACTGGAATTCCACAACTCTTGCCAGAGAGTGCAGCAGGATCTTCTTTTTCAATGTGTTGATTGGCAGAGGTGGTAAAGTCCAGCTTCAGAAAGTAAAAATCCCACCATGTATTGGCTCTACCTGTGCACTTAACACAGGTGATCTCACTAATTAGCTGCTCTACTGTACCTAGCTGAAGAGTTGTGCTAATTAGGATCAGCTGGTTTAAATGAATGGTTGGCACAGATATGTGGTAGGACTTTTACTTTCTGAAGCTGGACTTCCACCTGTGTTGATTGGCTGGCATTAATGTGGTTCACTCCAAACCAGAGTCCTTTCCATTTTTTCCCCTTAGCACTCCTCCACAATAGGGCTCGGGATCATGACGTGAAAACTTCGCGGGCACAGCCATATTGGCAGCCTCACTCCTTAGTTTACTATGGATTACTATGGATTTACTCCCGCCTATTAGTGTGTTCCTGTTATAGTTTTTGCCTTCTTGGTCGTATGTTGCTAATGCTGTGTAGTGGGGTGTAACAGCGCCACCCATGATCGCAAGAGGAAAAGAATCACTAATACTACATTTCTGCTTCTTGTCTTCTGCATCTGAATGAATGGATATTACGTTCGGTGCGCTACCAATATGGCGGCTATATTCCTAGAATGCAAGGCTTGTCCCCGAGCCCTATGGACAATTGTTGAATTTGTATGAAACTTTTTTTTTGGGCTAGAACTGTGGACCTTTAATTATTGCAGCATTTACCACAACTAGTCACTGCTGTTTGTGATGAAATATGAGCTGGTGCAATATGTTTTTTTCTCTTTGGTTATAGTGTAATGTTGGCTGGGCAGGCAATGGAAACACGTGTGGAAAGGACACTGACATTGATGGGTACCCTGATCGCTCTCTGCCCTGCATGGACAACGACAAGCACTGTAAACAGGTCAGCTGAGATTTACTTTTATTAAGAAACGAATGTCAAACTCAGACACAGTTGATTATGTAGACGTATGTATTGGAGAACAGGGAGGCAATCAGCTAAATCATCTACTGACCTGGAGGACATGAAAGTGCACTTTTGCTGCCACACAGCACCACGGTCACACTCTTGTGTATACACATGTTTATGCTATGCACCACAAAAATACAACTTTTATATATACTGTATGAAATATGTCCAATTTACCCGGTTTTAAATGCATTCAGATGAATGATTTTGATGATAGAAAACTTTGAAATGAATTGGGAAAGCTGTGCAGACATATGCTGTTTGTTTCTGGTGCAGGACAACTGTATATATACACCAAACTCAGGCCAGGAGGATGCAGACAATGACGGAATTGGGGACCAGTGTGATGAGGATGCGGATGGAGATGGAATCAAGAATGTGGAGGTAAGCTTGTGACCATTGCTGATGAAGATGTTTGTTGTGATGAGCTAAATATTGTTGAGTTGAAAGTAAAATATGTTGCTCTACTTAGTAGCGGAGCTAAGCACAGCACATATGTGTACATACAGTATGTATGTGACCTGCTTTGTCCAGAAAAAAATAACTATTCAGTATTTCAATATTCTTTTAGACCTGTGGTTCTCAAACTTTTTACAATGAGTACCACCTCAGAGAACAATTTACTCTCCAAGTACCACCATTACATGTATGACTGGCATTAAAATACAGTAGCGTAGGCCAATTTAAATAAATTTCACATTATACATAGCCTACTGTTTTGCATTGCTTTTTTCTCCAAGAAAGATAGAAACTAGATAGACTCCACACAGACAAAGGAATCACAATATTACAATCCATAGGAATGTTATGTATATTGAAATGGTTTGACTGTACAGTACTATACTAACCACCATAATAAATTGTTGATTTAGTTACAAAGATGTTATACTCATCATTTGATTGTATAGCTATATCGTATCACATTTTGCCACTATTGTTAGTACAATAGGCTACACACCATTATTTCATTGTATAGTGTTGTTAACTTGTTTATGTCAAATTAATCAGTATCACAAATCCGTAGTATATTATGGTTTTGGTTCACTTGAAGTACTTCAAGGAGTTCAAATCATGTAACTCATTGATTTCTTTTACACAGTAAACATTGTACCACCTTCGGCTGTTCTACACTCTCTTTCTTTAGACTCTTTATCTCCGTCTCAGTAGCCACCAGACTGTCTTTCGCTCAACCCCTTGAACGCCGCTCTCTTCTTTCAGATCGTCCATCTCTGCCGCTTAATGGTGTTTTTTGCCCCCAACGGCACCTTCCAGGCAGCACAGCCTAAAAGGCACTACCTTTACCCTATTCCTAACCTTAACCCCCTCAACCCTCATCCTACCCCTAAACTGAGGGGAGTAGTGCCATGAAGGCAGCGCTGCCTGGAAGGCACCATTGAGGGCAAATAATACCAAAGACCATCTCTGCCTCACTAATGCTGAGTCTGGTCCTTCAGTACTGAGAGCTCTGTCTGTTGTGCTGCACTTACCTTGATCAGGTTCAGCATTTCCCCTTCACGGTGGCCATGTGTGCCTGCAGTTCTGCATTCTCTATCTTCCTCCTCTTCCTGCATTCTCTCTCTTCCTCCTCTCTTCATTATCTTCACTGCCACCACCGCAGTCTTCATGGGTATCAGCTCTATAGTTGAAGATCTTCAACCTCTGCCTCTACTTCGACCATCTGGCTCTTGCTGAACTCAGTGAGTTCAGTGTTTATGATGCTTAACGCCACTCTTAGACGTCCAACTGCTAGAGACTTCAGCAGTAGCAGCCCTGAGGCTCTGGCTTCCTGTCTGTACCTGATTCTGGGTGTTCCGAGTCTGCAGCCCACAAATGAGGCCCAGCAGCCCCAGCAGTGTGATGTCAGTCCTCATATTTAAAATTAGTCTGTGTGTCTCTGTCTCCGCTAGTGTGTGGAGGTTATGACCTTAGTCCCCAGTCACCCTCTTTTAATGGCTGAGGCTTCCGATCAGATATCGCATATCTTTGGGGTGAAATAAAGTCTAGGGACCCGGTGTAATTTAGTGAAACTAAAAATAAGCTGTTGTCCAGGTTATGGGCTTGCTTATTTACCCTAGTTATAGGTGTTTTGGGAAAATACATATCAGGTAACAGATCTTGCACAAACTCCTGCACAGAATGCAGGGATTTTCTTTATTTCTGAGCTTCAGATTTCACAACATTCTGTATATGGCAGGCATTAGACCGTTATGCCATCCATTTTTTGTGATAATATTCAATAAGATAATGCAGTTGCAGGTTAGGACATGGGTGTTATTTCAGTCACAACTTTTAGATGGCTATGGTTATGGCTATGGTTATTTAGCAGACGCCTTTGTCCAAAGCGACATACAAATAAATAACAATACAAATTAAATTAACAGTGAACAATTACAAACTAGGGAGAATAGTAATATTATCAGTAAAACAATAATTTTAAGCACTAACCTAATGAGAAATAAAACAGTGAAATGAGAATAGCAATCAAATAAGTCACTCAGTTAATTATATATAATAATAATAACTAAAGCATGGTATGGCTAAATTTAAGGACAATAGCAAAATAAATTTCAAATTCTATCAATAGACAAATTATAACAAAACAATACTATTATACAAACCATAATACATCACAAACTCAAAGGACTAAGTGCATATTAAATAAATATGCCTTAAGACCCCTCTTAAAAGATCCAAAGCTGTTGCTGGAACGGAGAGCACTGGGCAACTCATTCCACCAACATGGAACCACTGAAGAATAGGATCTACAATTTGACCTAGCATGTATGGTTGGTCGACATAACAGACGCTCCTCAGAAGATCGCAATGGGCGGTTGGGAATGTACATCGTGATTAAAGAACTGAAGTAGCTGGGAGCAGATCCAGTCAGTGTCCTATAGGCCAGAGTGAGAGATTTAAATTTAATTCTGGCTACTATAGGGAGCCAGTGGAGAGTAACTAGGAGAGGGGTTACATGTGTCCTCTTTGGCTGATTGAAGACCAGTCGTGCTGCAGCATTCTGAATCAACTGTAGTGGTCTTAATACACAAGCAGGTAGGCCAGCTAACAGAGAATTACAGTAGTCCAGCTTGGAGATAACCATTGCCTGTACAAGAAGCTGAGTGGAATCTTGTGTCAGATAAGGTCTGATCTTCCTAATGTTGTACAGGGTATACCGACATGACTTTGCAATTGAGGCAACATGCTCAGAGAAAGTAAGTTGGTCATCAATTATGACACCCAAGTTACGTGCCGATCTGGTTGGAGTCAGTGAGGATGAATCAAGCTGGATATTGATCTGTTGGGGAATAGCTGTTTTTGCTGGAAACACCAAGAGCTCAGTTTTGGAAAGATTAAGCTGAAGGTGCTGATCCTTCATCCAGATTGAAATGTCCTTCAGGCATGCAGAGATCCGATGGGAAACACTAGAGTCCTCAGGTGGGAAGGATAGGAAAAGTTGAGTGTCGTCCGCATAGCAATGATATTCAAATCCATGAGAGCGAATAATCCCACCTAAAGAAGTGGTGTAAATAGAGAAAAGGAGGGGCCCTAATACTGATCCTTGGGGGACTCCTGTAGTGAGGTCATGAGACTTTGATATCTGTCCCTGCCAAGACACGCTAAAAGAACGCCCTTTAAGGTAAGACTTGAACCAGTCAAGAGCTTTCCCAGAAATTCCCAGTTCATATAGTGTAGAAAGGAGAATGTCATGGTTAACCGTATCAAAGGCTGCAGATAAATCTAACAGAATTAACACTGATGACTGAGCAGAGGACTTAGCTACTCTCAATGCTTCAGTCACAGATAGAAGAGCAGTTTCAGTAGAATGACCACTCTTGAAACCAGACTGCATAGGGTCTAGTAGGTTATTCTGATAGAGGAAGTCACACATTTGCTTGAAGACCACTTTCTCCAAAACCTTTGACAAGAAAGGAAGAAGGGAGACAGGTCTGTAGTTCTTCACATCAGTTGAATTAAGTGTACTTTTCTTCAGCAAAGGCGTAATTCTTGCCTGTTTAAAAGAAGAAGGAACTATTCCAGAACTGAGTGAAGTATTAAATACATGTGTGACTGCCGGTATAATAGCGGGTGCTATAGACTGCAGGAGCGTAGACGGGACAGGATCCAAAGGGCATGTTGTTGGACGGCTTCGCTGAAGCAGTTGAGAGACCGCTTCCTCATCAAGAGGAGAGAAAAAGTCCAATGATGGCATCATGCTAACACCAGGCAGAGTCCTTCTTATAGGGTCATCAAACTGAGCACTTACAGTTAAGCCCAAAATTATTAGCCCCCCTGAAATTTTGGAACATTACTCTAAAATTCTCCCTAAATTTTTCATCCCTGATCAAATTTTAAAAATCAAACATTCGCCAGTGGTATTATGTAGAATCTGGTGCATTTTGGAGTGTTGATATATTATTAGGAATGCTTAATCTCAAATTGTGTGAAAAGTGGAGTGTTCAAAATTAATAGCCCCCATGTGATTTTTTTGCTTTTAAACGCACACGACCAACCTGTCACCTTTCAAGCCACACCTTTGCAGTTAGTTAATGTCCAGACAACACCTGAACACCCAACCAGCATTGATTGTTTCCCTAAAGACTTCAAGGAACAGGCCTACAGGCACTTGAACACCTGTCTGAGAGGGGACTGCCTTTACAGGCATACTGAAGATAAAGGAAATCTGTCTGGACCTCAGAAAGAACATCATTGAGGCCTATAATATGGAGAAAGGCTATACTGAAATTTCTAGATGCTTCACAGTCTGTAGAACAGCCGTGCAAGGCATCATTACAAAGTACAAAGAGTTCCAAGTTTGTGCATAACAAACCTAAGTGTGGATGAAAATGCTAAATATCTCAATCTAGAGAGAAAAATCATCAGGGATGTTAGCAAGCAACCCTGCATATCCGCCAAAATGATAGTTGCTGACCTTGAGACCTCTGGGGTTAAAGTCTTGAGGAAGACAGTAGCGAGGGATTTTTTATTGTGGAGGCCTCCAAGGTCATCGGCTGAGAAAAACCCCTTACTCCAAAAGGGGCGCTTCAAAGTCAGACTGAACTTTGCCCATGCACATTTAAAAGCTAAAAATGAGTTTTGGAAAACTGTCCTTTGGTCTGATGACATCAAACTGGAGCTGTTTGGGCACATGGATGTTGCCTATGTTTGGCAAAAAAAGGGAAGGCCTACAACCATAAAAATACAGTTCCCACAGTGAAGCATGGTGGCAGGAGCATCATGTAATGGGACTGTTTTGCTGTCTCAGGCACAGGGAGCCTTGTTTGGGTGCATGGGATCATGAAAAAGAAAGATTATGTTGACCTTTTGAGGGATAACATCAAGACGCCTGCTCTTAGTCTAGGCTTAGGTTACCACCAGGTCCTTCAGCATGATAATAACCCAAAGCATAGTGAAGAGTGGTCTAAAACGCCCTAAAGGATACCCTAATCAAGGTGCTGGAATAGCCTACACAGAGACCAGACCTCAACCCCATTGAGAATCTGTGGCACGTGCTTAAAGCAAGAGTCCATACAAGAAAACCATGCAGTTTGAAGGAGCTGGAGCTAAAGAGTGCTTAGGAGATATGTGCCAACCTAGTAAAAGACTATTCAAAGAAGTTGTTGTCAGTTGAAGCAAAGAAAGGCTACACTATTGACTATTAATGGTCTGGGGGTTAATAATTTTGAACATGTCAATTTTTGCTTTTCTTGTCACAAATCAGAGCATGAGTAAACAATGATCATCAAACTTTGTGGGCATACTGTCTTTGCGCTTCTGTAATCATATAAACTAGGCACATTTTTGGAAATGGTCATTTTCATGTATAAACAAAGGATTATGTCTGAATTCATAAGGGGGGCTAATAATTTTGGGCTTAACTGTATCTTTCTCAGTGAAAAATGTTGCAAAGTCATCTGCTGACAGTGAAGTAGCTGATGGCGGTGGTGGAGGATTGAGAAGAGACTTGAACGTAGCAAAAAGTTTTCTGCTGTCAGTGGCGTTCTCAATCTTACTCTGATAATATGTTCTTTTTGCAATAAATGATAGATACAGTACTATACAAATTAATTCATGAATTGTCAGCAACCCTTTTCAAAATTACTTAAAAATTCATGTTTAATTGAAACATTCCATTGGGCTATACTAAACATGATACCTATTAGGCAGTAATTTCATAATAAAGATGTTATAATTATCATTTGATAATCATAATCATAAAGGTTTGCGATGAGTTGCAGGAATAAGGGCTGAGGGAACTTAATAGGGTGTTGTTTTTTTAATTTATTTTTCTTTAATAGTTGACAACGCTATGCAGCGGTCAAGTTAAAGCTAAATCATTCTATTTCCCAGCATAACAAAGTAGGCCTACACCAATCACACACAGCCTGGTGGTTGTCATGTATTAACACATTTTCTCAACATTTATTTTTCTGTAACTGCTATTATTTCCACCTCCTCATTTGTTTAGGACAACTGTCGGCTGGTGGCCAACAAAGACCAACAAAACTCAGACACAGATTCCTTCGGTGATGCTTGTGACAACTGCCCCAACGTGCCCAACATCGAACAGAAGGACACAGACGGCAACGGAGAAGGAGATGCATGTGACAATGACATTGATGGCGATGGTACTGTCACTTCTGAACAAATCAATGCTTTGTATTGGTTTCATGGCCTTTATATCTGCATAAGACCAAATCATTATATTCCTTTCTTGTTACAGGCATCCCTAATGTACTAGACAACTGTCCAAAAGTGCCCAATCCCATGCAAACGGATCGAGATCGTGATGGGGTGGGTGATGCTTGTGACAGCTGTCCTGAAGTCAGTAACCCGATGCAGGTAAGAACAATGCATTTCTAAAGTCATTTTTTTTCTGTGGAATCACATTTTTATAGCCCTTCTCTGCCTCAGGCCTTTGGATTTTTCATGACACTGCAACTTTAATTTTCAATAATCAAATTTTAGTTGATTAGTGGTGTTGGGAAATTGTTTTATTATCGATGGAATCATGGACGGTTCTTTGAATGCCAAGATGTAAATGACCAATGGCACTGTGTAATTCTGTTTGTCCGCTCTGCTTTAAAAGCACAGAGAACCACCCTGGGTGTGTATTTCTGTTCTACTTCCATAGTATTCCTGCTTGCCAGTCAAATTAAAGGATGGACCTCCTGTGACAATATCTCAATTCTCTCTCATTGCAGACTGACATTGACAATGACCTGGTGGGAGATGTGTGTGACACCAATCAGGACAGGTCAGTATTTACTGGACCTCACACACTCCAGATCCCACACTCATGCAGCTGTCTAGTGCCACACACGCACGCACGCACAAGCACACACACACACACACACACACACACACACACACACACACACACGCACGCCCACAAGCACTCACACACACACACACACACACACATACAGGCCCACAAACACACAGTCACCGTCACAGAGCATTCAACATGTTTAGTCGCAGTTGCAAGGTTTTAGAACGTCGCAGCTTGTCTCGTCGGGAATCTTTGGTCTGAACCCCTTTAAAGGTAAAGGCTATCAGAACATCTCAAAGCAGCATGGTGCTCCGGTGACTACAGCTGCACGTGTTATTACTGTAACAAGTTTAAGGTTCATGGGACAGTAGCCAACCTCACTGGTTGTGCCTGCAAGATGATAATTGACACCAGATCAAATAGATGGATAGTGCAAATTGGAACTGTAGTCAACCTCACTGGTTGTGCCTGCACGGGGATAATTGACCCCAGACCAAATAGGAGGACAGTGCAAATTGGAAGACGAAGTGCCAAAGGAAACTTCCAAGGTTAACACCAAGGTTGAAGTACATCGGTGTTTGATCACACCATCTGTCACTTTTTTGGACGGCAGTGGACTTGGAGGACTCCACTGTTGAAAGAAAAGCATAAAAAGCCAAACTAGAATTGGCTGCGATGAGTATTGTCAAGTCCCAACCCTTCTGGAGAGATGTCCCTGCTGCTGATGAGGTGAAACTGGAGCTTTTTAGAAAAGTGACATCAGCAGCTCTGTGTTAAAAAAAGAACGAAAAAAAACCCTCCTGACATTTTGGAAGAAAAGAACACCATTCCTATTTTGAGAAAATGGGGGAGGCTCTGATATATTTATGTGCTGCTTTGTTGTGTCTGACCCAGAGAGCCTTGTATCTGTGCAGGGCACAGTGAAATCTCAAGACTGGAGAGAAACATAGTCCAGTGTCAGAAAGCTCAGTCTCAGTCACAGATCATAGGTCCCTCAACAGGATGATGACCCAAAAACACTCAGCTAAAAGCACCCAATAATGGTTAGAAACATTCTGTAATGGCCTTCTATGGGTCAAAATCTATTGAACACCTCTGGAAAGACTTAAAACATGCAGCCAAACTTGAGATGGCTGGAGCAGTTTGTTCAGAAAGAGAGGCCCAAAACTACCTGTTGACAGATGCAGAAATCTCATTCAGAGCTACAGAAAGTGTTTGTTGGAAGTAATTGCCTTAGGTTTTGTCAATGCCATTTTAATGTCTTATAATAACAATAATAATAATAATAATAATAATAATAATGATAATAATAATATATGATATAATATAATATAATATAAATAATATAATATAATGTTTAGAATATTCTGTTGAATGGAAGATTAGTTTAATTTCAATTAGAATCAAACATGATATAAACAAGAATGAATGTTGATAACTTATTTCAGAGATATATTGAGGAAGTGTACCAACAATTTCAGCCTCAAAGTATGGAAGTATGGAAACACTGTACTGTGGTTCCATTTTGAATAATCTGGTGCCCCCTATTGGCAGATAGTGGTGTGATTGCAGTGTTTGAAGTGCATTATCATCAAGTGAAATTGGTAATGGCCTGTGTAGGATGAACAGAAAGGTCGAGCCTGTTGATTCTTTTTTTCACCCAGTTCACATTTGTCATAATATACATCAGGGAAATGCTTTCAAAACTGAGAACTATGTGACTACATTTTCTATAACACTGCATATGAGAGAGATATCTACACATGAGGCATGTTTATGAGATGTTCTGGTAGGAGTATGTGTCTATGGTAGAAGAGTAAAAGTGAACAGTACAAAACAGTAGCAGTGCAAGACTAGAATTACTATACCAAGTAAAAAATACAAAACGATAGGAAAATAACAAATACAATCCCACTGATACAGAACAGCCCTAATCAATGCAGAAGCCCTAATCCTGTTTCAACCATCCTGTTTTCAATTATAGTGATGGAGATGGCCATCAGGACTCACGGGACAACTGTCCAGACATCCCGAACAGCTCTCAGTTAGACTCGGACAACGACGGCCTCGGAGATGACTGTGATGACGATGATGATAACGATGGCATTCCTGATGAAGGCGGTCGCGGTTACGGCCCAGATAACTGTCGTCTAATACCTAACCCCAACCAGAAAGACTCTGATGGTGACCGGTATTTTATTTTAGGATAAAAGAGTGCATATAGAGATACAGTACATGTACAATGTATTATCCACTGTAGTTCTGGGTGGTGTCCTAGGGGTAAAAAGCATGGATCTGTCTCTTATAAATTCTTTCTGACTAGCAAATTGTGTAAGTTCTACAAATTGTGCAACATTACTCTTAAACACAGGGGTTCATTTCTCTGTTATGTCTTCACAGGTAATGGTGTTGGTGATGTGTGTGAAAATGACTTTGACAACGATTCTGTGTTGGATCTGGTGGACGTGTGCCCAGAAAGTGCTGAGGTCACACTGACGGACTTCAGAGCTTATCAGACAGTCATTCTCGACCCAGAAGGTGACGCCCAAATTGACCCCAACTGGGTTGTGCTCAACCAGGTACGTATTCTGCTGGCAGTGAAACTTGGAGCTTTTCAGTTGTTGTTGATGATAATGGTTTTGCTTTATTTTCAAATGTATCAAATATCTTAAACACATCAATGAAATCAATTCTGGCATTTGTACTTGTCACACATTGCATGTGCTTTAACTCAAATTATGAAATGGGAAAAGTCGTAAGTCTAAGGTCACCTCTGTATTTATACTGTATAATCATATATATTTGCCCAACAATGAGAATTATGTCTGATCTGTGCATATGACATGTTGAACTTAAAACTTTGTCTGTCACTCAGATTAGGGTCCAGTGTATTATATATTTTTTTGTCTTAAAATGTTAAAATGCTTTATGTCAGATATACTGTATGTACTAGGCTAGCATTTAATAGCCTGAAAAGCTGGGCATTCAATACCCAACTTCCATCGTTCAGCCCTTGAGCAAGGCACATAACCCCGAGTTGCCCCGAGGACAGTGGCTCTTGAAATATAATTGACATTAAAGTTGCTTCGGATAAAAAGTGTCTGCTAAATGAATACATGTACCGTAGATGTAGGTGCTGCACCCAACGATGTGTGCTTTTATCACAATTTAACTAGGGTATGGAGATTGTCCAGACAATGAATAGTGACCCTGGATTGGCAGTGGGTAAGTTGACGTTTACATTTTGAGAAAAAAAAAAAGGCTGAAAAGATAAAGATGTGCATTTTGTCTTGAACTCACTGAACATATCTCCTCGTCTATTTCCACTCGCAGGATACACTGCTTTCAATGGGGTGGATTTTGAAGGCACTTTCCACGTCAACACAGTGACTGATGACGACTACGCAGGCTTCATCTTTGGATACCAGGACTCATCTAGCTTCTATGTGGTGATGTGGAAACAGACTGAGCAGACGTACTGGCAGTCTGTTCCATTCAGGGCCATGGCAGAGCCTGGACTGCAGCTCAAAGTAGGTGGACTGCCAGATACAGTGTATGCCCCATTAGTCATGATAGTGCCATCCCTTATGTACTGTATGTACGTATGTTTGTATGATGCTATGTAGAAAATAAGAATACATAAGAAGAATGAAAATACTCATATTAATGTACACCAAAAGCTATAGTGGTCAATAATCAAAAAAGGTGCAAGAGCTTACATTCCATGCTGTATTATTTTACACACAAAGTAGCATTGGAGCATAATAAGAAGCCTGACAGTATGGGATGAAATGCGAGTCAAGTCATTCTTTCCTTCCTTCCTATAAAGTTATTCTACTACAATTCAAACCTACTGGATGGGCTATCTGCTGTATCATTAGTGATTTAAGTTGTTTGGACTTGTTTTTTTTTGTCAGGCAGTGAAATCTCGCACCGGCCCCGGCGAATACCTAAGAAATGCTCTGTGGCACACAGGTGACACTGACGGGGAAGTGAACTTGTTGTGGAAGGACCCGCGAAACGTGGGCTGGAGCGACAAGACCTCCTACCGCTGGCACCTCAGCCACAGGCCCCAGGTGGGCTACATCAGGTGAGCCCTCGCCGCGGCACTCCCATCATGCACTGTGGCCAGACCGCTCTACTGGAGGTTGTCGGAGCTTATGGCCTGTAACCAGGTGACGCTGAAAGCCACCTTGAAGTGGAAATAATACTGAGCATATTATGCTGCAACAATGCGCTGCCATTACAGTCAATGGAACTGGTTATGGTAGACATGCGATCAGTCCTCCATTCTATTTTTTTGCGTCCTGCATACACCATCTGCTTTGGTTGTGCTCCTGCCTTTGTCAGCCCTCCCTGTGTATCACCAGTAGTACTACTTTGGAGACCAGTACCTCTCCGAATTCAGCCGGGCCTGTATGGTCTAGCAGAGAGTATGTGCAAGCATAGAGAACAAAAAGGCTCCGAAAGAATCTCTGTGTGCTGAGTGTTCCTGGGGTTTGAGCTTGGAATGCTACAAGAGCTCCTCTACATTCAAGGTTTTGTGATGGAAAAGGGGAAAAGGAAAGGACTGTGTGTGTGAGTGTGTGTGTGGTTGGTGTGTGTGTGTGTAGGGGGGGGCAAAGTTCGTTATCATTATCGTTTCTGTAAAAGCAAAAAAAAAAAAAACATCTCTGAATCTCAGTGACTTTACAGAGAGTGGGCCCCCCTAGCCTTTCATTGTTCTGGTTGCCATGCCAATGAAATCCTTGGCAAGAATTTGCTGGATGCCTGTTGATATGCAGATCCAGAAGAAAGTATAGAGAGTCTGGCAGAGGAAACTGAGGGATAGAGTGCGATTGAAAGGAAGACAGTGAGACTGACGAGGAAACAGAGAATTGTTGCTAAAAACATTTATATAATATTTGAAAACTTTCAAAATACATGGGATACCACACATCTGCAAACAGCATCAATAACGTGTCTGTCTGTCCTGTATTCAGACAACTGACCACATATCAGACTTACAGTAATAGGAATTAAACCATTACAACGGAATACTTCATGAAACACTTTATTAGCTTTGACACAAATTACAGTTTCTGTGTTGGAATAGGGTAAGGGAGCCTCTCTCCATGGGGAGAGCCAGGTCTTTGTTTGTCTTGGAGGCCCATTCAAACACCAACAGAGAGACACCTGCTTTGTATTCTGGGCAGACTGGTGAATAGACGACTCACTGCACTTGAGCTCCGGCTACTTTCTCCCATTGCGTCATCGCCTAGTGAATACAGTAGGCATGCCCGTTTACTTCTATAGTCCTCAGCTTTCCCCTTTTAGTCCCCGGAAATAATAATAATAGTAATAATAATAATAATCATAATAATAATCATAATAATAATAATTCTAAACATGAGTTAAAATAGTTAAACATAATAATAAAAACATGAATCTGTGTTAAAAACATTTATTTACTTGATTTGCCATGGGGAAATGAGTAGCATATAATTGTTTTAAGATGAAAATCGAAGTAAGAGAAACACATTCACTGAGGGACGTGAAATGACTGAGCTTACAGTCAAGTGTAAAAGGCTCTAGAATGTGACACATTGCATGCCTTCCTCTTCCTCACTGCAGGTGGATGTGGCTTTTTGACTGCTGTTATTATTGCTGCATTCTAGATGGAGACTTTTTATTGCTGTGTTCTAAAGTGAGACTCTGTATTGCTGTTTTCTAGAGTGAGACTCTATGAGGGGACAGAGATGGTGGCCGATTCAAATGTGATCGTTGACACCAGTATGCGAGGTGGTAGACTGGGAGTCTTCTGCTTCTCCCAAGAGAACATAATTTGGTCGAACCTGCGTTATCGCTGTAACGGTATGGCCAACTTAAAATAACACATTCACAAACCTAATTCTGTACATTATAAAATATGCTCCCCTATAAGGAAATATAATATGTTTTAAAGGTTTCAATATTTACAAAGAAATAATACATCTCTCTCTATGTGTTTCACCAGACACTATTCCAGAAGACTTCAGCCGGCACCGTGAAAGCTCCATGATGCACATTCATGTGTGAGGATAGGGCTAGTGATGGTCTGCCCGCGTTTGAGGCAGTACGATGGGCCCCAGGTCCAGCACTGACAACAGCACACCATCAACAGGGCCTATATACCAACTACTGCGATTGTAAGGGCCTGCTTTCTTTAAGAGGGGCTGGACTTTCAGAGATTAGCCACTACCAACATACTCCCCATCACACTGGACTGAAAAAACAAAATGGCATCATCATAGGGCAGTGGTGAGGATAAATAAAGACAATCTTGAGCAGCGATGAATTGACATTATAAGATGAGGATAAGGTCTTGTGCTGAGGTGAAAATGTCACTGTCCTTGCTCATTGGGTGATGATCATGAATACCAGTCAGTAACATTTTTGAGAGTTCTGTGTACAGTCATTACAGGAATAAAGGGATTACAGATGGGTATGTGCTGTTTTGGAAATGTTTTTAAACCCTTCTTCAGAAGAAAGAAGCACAGAAAAGAGTAAGACAAATTGCCATTAAGCATGAAGGCCTATGTAACATTAGCTATTCATACTGTACTGTATTTAATAGGAATTTAGTGCTGTCTCGCAAAGCTAGAGTGCTTTCAAAGTGAACTCATGAAAAAGTTGACACACTACGATGAAGTATGCCTGTCTTCAAACGAACTACTACTAGAAATCAACATAGCCTATACCGACACAATGCCTTATAACACTCTCCCTCTCCGTAGCATTGCAGGGTTTTTTTTTTTTTTTTTTTTTTTTTTTTTACACCTGCCCCCCCAATGATCAGCATCACCTAGAGGCAATTTCCCTAATAACAAAGGTGACGCTACTTCCACAAAGTCTGGGAGGCCGGGACGAGTGCAATATTGGGAGGAGATTGTACAACAGTGCACCGCATCCCACACCTGCCAGACCCTGGGAGACTGGACGAGATCATGATGAAATGAATGAATCACCCTCCCACACGGTCCACATGACTTAGACTAACTAGAAATCAAAAGAGATCCTGTCTTTATGTAAACACCAAAATAGTGTTAGAAACCTAGGCTGTTGTATTCTTTTGGCGGATTGAACTTGATGGTGATCTCGCACACACTCCGCTTAACTTGCAGGAAACGTGCTCATGTCACGTTTCTTGGGCTATGCCATGAAAAAAAAAAATGTATTGGTTTCTAATGTAGCCTAGCCCTATATAATAGATCACTTAGTCACAGTTGTTTTACGTGTTTGCAAGTCATAAACACCAAGAAAAGGTACTAACTTTGTTTCCTTGACCAAATCGCCAAGTTACACACTTAACCTACGTTTAACAGGTAAAAAGACTCAATAACGCAGCATATGCTTTCACGTCTGAATACTTTATATGTGGAGGCTTTACAGCAATTAGAGATAAAACACGTAAAAATAGTCCGCAACTTAGGCTAGCCTATGAAACGCATATTTCACTAGGTTCTTTTGCGTTGCCGCGCGCGTGGTCAATGAAGGGGACGAGCAAAGTTATAGTGTTGTGAAAAGTGGTAGGCTACAGATCCCCTGACGAAAAGAACAGGACCGAGAATTCTGAAATGTATCACACTTACCCAACATCTTTCAGTTCACGATCTGAAGTGACATCTGTTACTTTGTTCCCTTTATGTTCTAAGCCCGACTCACAGGAGAAGAAATACCATTCGTCGAAATTAAAATATAGCCATGCCAAAACGGCTACCTATAGAATTGCACAGACTAAATTCGGACATTAAATAAATAAATAAATAAATACAATAGAAATGAATCCATATGATGCCAGGTGTGATCTGTATCACGAAGTACCATAACGTGCACAGTGGTCTTTCCTAAATTTTTTCTCTCACAACTCAGTTGAGGTTTGTGCTTGGTTGCGTGCCCCGCCCCCACTGCCAGAGTCAACAAAAGCCACTGTGCAAAGCTCACTGAAGCATGTGCCAGCTTAAAGGACAATCAGATGGTTACCTACCCCTCGACTTTGTACAGCTGTTGGGGTACAAAAGTGACCATAGGCCTACGACAAAAAAAGAAAGAAAGAAAAAAGACATTGATAAGGTTCTTTTGTCATCTTTTGCCTATTTGAATATAGCCTACTATTGACTTTGATCTAGGCTATATGTAACTTAAAACATCAAAGAATGAATGCAGGTGGAGGAATACCCGTTGGTAGGCTGGCCTCTACCCAGCAATAAATGCTCAAACCTGAGCAGCTCAAACCTGCGTCAGGTCTTACCAAAGAGTTAGAAAACCAGGCTGGAACTTTTTGTCTTTGTTGTGGCCCAAAAGATGTAGGCTAAAGATAAGGCCTTTAATCGGTAAACAACCAAAAGTAACACCAAACTGATGACTCCGTTCACAGATGGAGTGGGTATATGCCCAAGTGAAATGTCTCGTTTGCGCAGTCGATTAGACACACAAAACACCAAAACTTTTTTTTGTTGTTAAATAGCATCCTTTTTCATGCTTTCAATGACATTCATACTTGGACCTATATATAGGCTACATTTATTTATGTTTTAATGATCCGTGGGCTAATAACTGATTTATCGTGTTATCAATGCATTCACACATGCTATTAGGAAAAACAACAACAGATTCCACACTGAAAGGCGTGTGACGTTCTAAAATAGCACTCCCGCTCTTTAGAGAATTGCCACCTCTGAGGACAGTTGTTGCAGACAGCAGGTGCTCGCAGCGGGTGATTTATGCTTCTCGTAGAGGAACTCTGTCAGAAATCTCACTCATCCTAAAGTTGGTATGGGGGGAGGAAAAGCGGGTGGCAACGAGCAGTTGACTCAGTCACCAGTGCCGGATTGACCCATCCCGTGTGTGAGTGTATGAGCATGCATGTTGAGAGCAGCCAGGACTTTTTGGAAGCCGACGTTAAAAGAGGTAAGCATTTGACAGTGTGATTTTAATGGTCGTAATCTGTTTTCATACGTGCTGTCATGACTTGATCATTTCAGACTACGTGGTTAAAATACACTGATCATTGTATAGCCTACAGTAGCCTATTCAGCGGTAGCCTAGTCCGTTAGTGTTTAGAAACTGCCAAACCTATTTTATTCTGTCGTTATTATATAGTTTGTTAATGATTGGTATGTTTCATTGCCTTATCAGTTTGTGGTCGGATTGGAAAACTCTGTCATAGGTGGTCAGTGCCAGGGGTGTCACAGTATAGCGCATAGTTTACTGGATCTGTGGTATAGGCTAGAGCCAAGTTACAAACTACTACGGTGTCATTTTCAGTTGGCAGTCTTTAAGAAAATCAGTATGCTTATCAAACAGATTCCTTTTGGTCATCTTTAACAGCCATTCCATGTTCTTGTACCATACTGTATGTCTAAATTGAATCATCACAAATTTGAATTTGAGGAATGAACTGCTAAGTGGTGTCAGTCCACAGAGTACATCAGTGGTCCAACATAACATAAGCTATAAGTATGGTGTGGTCAATTACAAGCACTCTCCTCACCCCCCCACCCCACCCCCACCTCACGTGTGTTTGTCATCATGCTTATGTTTGGAAGTATCCCATCACATTTTGGGATGTAACATTGTGGTGGACCTCACAACTGTAAATGTGTGTCACCGAGAAGGCTTACTTCTATTACTGTGAGTTAGACACAAGTTTGTATATTCTATGTGAGTTGTATTGCCTGTGCATGAGTCCTGCTGAGTTGCGAGACCTGAGGGGCGGTCTTTGCCTATATGCACCCACACAAAAAGTGCAGCTGCATCAGAATCAGAATCAGCACCGCATTCCAAATCACTACACACACTGGTGAGCACAATGGTGGTTGCACCACAAAAGGAGCCAAATCCTGGGTATACAGAGAGCAGAAGAAACACCAGCACGCACATACACACACACACACACACACACACACACACACACACACAGACACAGAGACACACAGACACACACACACACACACACACACACACACACACACACACACACACACACACACACAGACACACACACACACACACACACTTTTTCAGCAGGGGCTACTCCCAGCAACAGCATCAAACCGCTACGGCACCATGATGGAAATGCTTCAATGAAACCTGAGGTGTCAAGTCAACGATAGTGTATATCTGTGAATGCTAGAACTTCCACTGTATTTCCGACACCTGCCTTCCTGCCCCAGCCCTTTGGTGGAGGCTATTTCAGCTGGGGACACATGGTTGGGGAAGGGGTTGGGTGGAGATGGGCATGGAGGGTATATTTAGACCCCTCTATTTCTGCCCTGCAACTCCAGTAACTTGCCCCGTTTAGTGGAGCACACAGGTCCCATAAACTGGAAGAAAGGTCAGACGTTGGTGTTTTGGCTGAGTGGACCACACTGTGTAATGGCCCTTCTTCGGCTTTATACATTTCATTTTTTTTTCAATGACCCCACATGAGAGAAGTGATGGCACTGCCATCTGTTGTAAACAACACGAGTTATGACAGTCATTGCGGTGCTTGTACACATTATGGACATAGTCGCTCATCAGCATACTGCTTTTTTAGATGATCATCTTTAGTCTGATTTGGACCCTGCGTTCTGCTATGATGATCCAAAATTACGTGCATTGTTGAGTGACTTGAAATGGATTGCCATTCAGCGACCCCAAAAAAACATGGGAACTTTTTTTAAACAACTATGTTAGTTTGGTCACTTCTGGTTCACTTTTCGTTGTTTGCTCTGTGCTCTGTCAACAAAGGGAGAGAGTCCAAATTGCAACACACACACACGTCGCACACACACACATACCCACACACACACAGTTGGTGCAGATCCAGCATCCCTTGAGAAGTCTACGAGTCTTCAGATGTGGAGTAAACATAGCGTCACACTGCATGTCCAATCACCATACCAGAGAAATGTCACTGTATGAACTGTACTTTCATTATTATGTCAAATGCTGATTGTATTATTGTGACTATAATCACAAAAACACTTCAGTTCAGCGTCACTCTTTTTGATCTCCAGGTTTAACAAGATTGTGAAGTAAAGAAGGAGGCTGGAACTATGTTAGAATCCACATAATATATATATAACTGTGGATGTCAAAGACAGTGGAAATACTGTATCTGGTGCTGAAGGTAGGCAGGGCATCCTTCAAAATGTTTTTATTTTAGAATGTGCCCTAGGAACAATAGCAGTGACATAATCTGAAATTATAAAATTATTAACTACAAGCAGCCATGTAACAGTGGATGGTGATATACAGTAGAGGTTTACAGTAGAAGTATGGATTATTGTGTGGTGGTGGTCGTTCCTTATGTCATACTGATTGCCCAGAAAGGACCAGGCCAACTGCATCTTTCAATGAATATGTGCCTGCTCTTTATGTAGCATTAGTCTTTTATCTATCAATATCAATAGATATAGTCACTCTACACACAAAACTCTATTTTTAAATGCCTCCTATACTGCATTACATGGCAACATCACCTTAGTCACTATAAACTATTATGATCAATCAAAGCTGCTATAAAGCTTGCATGTTATACTGGATGTTTGTCTCCATAAAAAGCTAATCTCTAAGATGTCTCTTCTTGTATTGCCAGTGTTTGGATCCTGTGTGGTTATCACTGGCAGCCCAGTGAGGCTGTCTCTGTATGGACGGGAATGGGCACACAGGACTGCAGTAGCTACACTGGGCTCCCATGGAAGCACATCATTTATGTAGCCTTGCTGCTGTCTCATCTGTGCTGCATACAAGGTACTGTAAGCGATGTGTGTCGTAGGCTACATGACTGTTATTAACACAGTTATCTTAGCTGTTATTATACAGTATAATCTCCAATTTAGCTCAACTGTTATTACATTTCAGTTAAAATGAAGCCTAATCTGTACATATGAAATACATGTGGTCTTATGTGTGCTTTTTGTGTTTTCAACACAGAAATAGATTAATCAAAGCATGCTCTCTGTGTTTTCATTCTCCTTGTCTCCCTTGACTACAGTATGGGCACAGTGCAAAATACTGAAGTGTAACTCGGAGTTTGTGGCTGCCACCTTGGACCTTGGTGGCGGAGTTGGCAGGGAGGGTGGCAACGCTGGCTACTGCAGTGCCTTGCGCTCCTATGCCCACTGCACCCGCCGGACGGCTCGCGCCTGCAGGGGGGACCTGGCGTACCACTCGGCCGTCCAGGGCATCGAGGACCTTCTCATGCAGCACAGCTGCCCCAAAACGGGGCCGACGGCCCGGCCGCCAACTCAGGTGCCCATCTCCAGGGACGCCTGTTTCTACGAGAAAAGATACCTGCAGCGCGAGGGCAAGGCCCCGGAGTACCTCCACTGCGCCGTGTTCGGGGACCCGCACGTGCGCACCTTCCACGACGAGTTCCAAACGTGTGCGGTGAAGGGAGCCTGGCCTCTCATCGATAACGAGTATCTGTACGTGCAGGCGACCAGTGCGGTTATGCCGGGAGAGGTGTCTGCCTCAGCTCTCACTAAGGTAAGGGGGACAAGCGTGATGTTTTTGGATGTAATTGACTAATTGGTCCAGCTGTTGTGTTAAAAAGAGGAGGCTTTGATCTTTGACACCTGGCCTGTTTGTATACAGTAGATCTCAAGTGTCTCTAATTCTGTAGTGCAGTTACTGGCACACCTCCAGGCCTTCCTTCTGTCTGTGCTCTGACTTTTCACATCTCTGTGTAATAATCCCTCGTTCAGACCTTGCATTCTTGTACTCTTTTTTTTTTTTTTTAAAGAAAATGATTTCTTAAATGTGTATTACTTCAATATTATTTCATGTATTTAATGGCTCCAGAAAAAACGAAACTGAACTATATTCTCAAATACCTAAAAAGGTTGGTGGTCTGAAGTGCTGGTATGTCACTGGTATGTGTCTCGAAAGCAGGTGCTCTTTGGTCTCAAGGGGATATATGACTTGTTAGAGAGGTTGGTTTGACTTGTGAAGCTTGTTTGAGGGGTGTAGGCTATGTCTCATCAAAAAATCCCACTGCTTTTTATAATCAAAAAGCTTTTAATTTAGGTGGGCTTACGCGCTGCGACCGCTTGCGTGTTCATCAGAGCATACAGGTTTCATGTTCAAACTGAACTATGTTTGTTTTTTTCCCCCTCCTGTCCCTCTTTATCCCATTGCACAGATAACGATCATCTTTAAGAACTGGCGGGAGTGCATCGAGCAGCAGATCTATCACGCGGAGCTGGACAACGTGCCCCCGGCCTTCGTCGACGGCTCCATCACCAGCGGCGAGCGGCGCGGGCACCACAGCCTGCAGGTGAGCACCGAGGCGCCCGGGCGGCACGCGCAGATCAACGCCACGCACATCGGCACCACGCTGGTGGTGCGGCAGAGCGGGCGCTCCCTGAGCCTCTCGGTGCGCGCGCCCAGCGCCATCGTGGACGCCTTCAGGCCCGAGCAGGACCTGCAGCTGTGCAAGTGGGGCTGCCCGGCCTCCGAGCGGCTGAAGCACCCGCCGCCGCAGCCCGGCACGGACGCCTACGCGCACTGCGCCGCCCTGCTGCCCGCCAAGGACATGTACTTCCAGGCGTGCCTGTTCGACCTGCTGACCACGGGCGACGTCAACTTCAGCTCCTCGGCAGTCGCCGCGCTGCAGGACGCGCGCGGCATGATTGCGGACGCGGGCAGAGTGCACCTGTTGACGGCTGCTGCGGCAACGAGCAGTCACCTGTCAGGTGCTCTACTCACACTTCTGGTGGTGGCTCTCGCCGATGTCACTCTCTCATTTCTTTGAGAGCAGAAGTGTATGATGGTGGCGTTTGGACCTGTTGACATGGAGGACTTAAAAAGCCAAAGAACCCTTTTAACTTATTATGAAATAATCTATAACTTATTAGTTCTTTCTCTCAAAATTGTTAATTTATTAGGGAACACTGCGCTATTGTATATTCAATTGCTGTTGCTGTTAATTGCTATTATTAATTTGTAGGTTACATTTTCTTGTAGTTTGTGGTGTAGCACATTTCTAGTACTCCCTAGTGAAGATTAATGTAAGGGAAAGAGTATTACAAGCCATTGCAGCCATAGATTATATTATCGCCCAGTGTGTGTGGGGACAGGTAGTGATTTGTTGAACTTATTAGGCAAGTAACTGAATATTTCCCCTGGGCTGCTTCTTACATCCACTACATAGGTTCTACATAGCTTCTACAGGCTACATTTTGCACCTATATAAAAAAGCTTTAGTATTTATAGATTTATTTTAGTTAACATGTATGCCATTAATTTAAACTACTCGTATACAGTATGTGAATATATTGACTAAAGAATATGAAGATAGTGTGTCACTGAGAGAGGCACATTTTACAAAACCATAAGTTATTGCTATTTTTAACGTCTGTACAAAGTCAGTGGGAAAGTGTGTCACTGTCACTATGAAATTTTTACATGCGTGTAATGATGTAAAAGAATAGGACACAGTCTGGAACTGTACCTCTGAAAGTTTATGTGTTGCTTGTGTAATATATGTTGTATTTGTGTTTAAGGTATACTGATTAACCACCTCCCATGACAGTGGGAGAGATGACAATTACAGTATAATGCAGGTGAAATGAAAATAGCTTTATATTTATTGGGCAGAATTCTTTGGACTAAAAGACACTTTGTAATATATTCACACAGGATTACTGTAACATGGTTACATAAAATGTTATTGGCTATTTATACAACGTCTGTACATGTAGTGTGTTGTTTTGTGTTGTAAGCTAATAAAGATAAACAAATCTATCCCAGACATACATGTTAAGTGTATTGTGTTACTGAATTATCTTATATTGGACTACTGTATTGGGATACTTAAATGGCGCTGGCAGTTGCTGATACCTGTGTGAGTAGAGTAAATCTGTGTAATATCTTCAAATGCTAATGCTAAAGTAATCAAAAATAAAATGCAGTCTAAGTGCATTTGATGAATTCACACTCAAAACAGTGATATATTGCAAAAAGTAAGACACCGAATTGCATCTATAATCAACTTCTCAAAAATAATTGCAAAAATATTGCTTATTTATTGTCTGTTAATTGTGAATGGTCAAAGCAATGTGGATAATTATGCCACATTATGTATCAACCTAAATCACATCAGAGATTCATTTCCAAAATCAATTCAGAGTATTTAAAACCCATTGACATACAGCTCTGTTGAGCCAGCGCACCTACTTTGTATGAATGACTGTTGCATGTCCTTTCCTCTGTCAATAATAGAGCCATCTGTTGTTGAATTGTCACTGGACTGAGTGGCAGCTGTTGTCGAGGTCTCGCCAGGGCCCACCCATGTGGAGTCTCCAAAGAGATCAGACCCACATCTATTGGTGCTGGGTGGACTGGTGGTTGTATATGATCAGCCTCATCTGTACAGTTGTGGCCAAAGGTTTTAACGATGGCATCACTATTATCATCGGCATTTATGGATTATTATTTTCGTCTTTCACATGTACTGTATAATGACGAAGAATTAACATTTCAGCTGCATGTGTGTCTTTGGGTGGTAACTAATGGCTAACACAAGCGAACACATTATTTTGAGCACTTATATTCCCTCCATTTATAGCCATCAGTCTGCATATATAATTGAGTCTGAATTATAGCATGATCCTAACTGACTGATATTCATTCATTTCCCCAGTGCTGATGATACCATTAGGTTTTTGTGATAACGTGAACTTTTTATGCTGAAGAATCTTTTTTTTAATGAATTACTATTCATATACAGTACAGACCAAAAGTTTGGACACACCTTCTCATTCAATGAGTTTTCTTTATTTTCATGACTATGACTATGAAAATTGTACTTTCATACCGAAGGCATCAAAATTATGAATTAACACATGTAGAATTATATACTAAAAACAAAAAAGTGTGAAACAACTGAAAATATGTCTTATATTTTAGGTTCTTCAAAGTAGCCACCTTTTGCTTTGATTACTGCTTCGCACACTCTTGGCATTCTCTTGATGAGCTTCAAGAGGTCACCTGAAATGGTCTTCCAACAGTCTTGAAGGAGTTCCCAGAGATGCTTGGCACTTGTTGGCCCTTTTGCCTTCACTCTGCGGTCCACACGGTGGTTGGAACCAAAGATCTCAGATTTGGACTCATCAGATCAAAGCACAGATTTCCACTGGTCTAATGTCCATTCCTTGCGTTCTTTAGCCCAAACAAGTCTCTTCTGCTTGTTGCCTGTCCTTAGCGGTGGTTTCCTAGCAGCTATACTACCATGAATGCCTGATTCAGGCAGTCTCGTCTTAACAGTTGTTCTAGAGATGTGTCTGCTGCTAGAACTGTGTGGCATTGACCGGTCTCTAATCTGAGCTGCTGTTAACGTGCGATTTCTGAGGCTGGTGACTCGGATGAACTTATCCTCCGCAGCAGAGGTGACTCTTGGTCTTCCTTTCCTGGGACGGCCAGTTTCTTTGTAGCGCTTGATGGTTTTTGCGACTGCACTTGGGGACACTTTCAAAGTTTTCCCAATTTTTCGGACTGACTGACCTTAATTTCTTAAAGTAATGATGGCCACTTGTTTTTCTTTACTTAGCTGCTTTTTTCTTGCCATGATACAAATTCTAACAGTCTATTCTGTAGGACTATCAGCTGTGTATCACCCCTAACTTCTGCACAACACAACTGATTCCCAACGCCATTTATAAGGCAAGAAATCCCACTTATTAAACCTGACAGGGCACACATGTGAAGTGAAAACCATTTCAGGTGACTACCTCTTGAAGCTCATCAAGAGAAGGCAGAGTGTGTGCAAAGCAGTAATCAGAGCAAAAGGTGGCTACTTTGAAGAAACTAGAATATAAGGCATATTTTCAGTTGTTTTACACTTTTTTGTTAAGTACATATTTCCACATAATTTAATTAATAGTTTTGATGCCTCCATTGTGATTCTACAATGTCAATAGTCATGAAAAGACTAAAAACTTTTGGTCTGTACTGTACATTTGATCACTCTACTAATAATCATAACTATCTAACTATACTGTTTATTGCTACCACACAAACTGAAACAGCAAAGTTTGTGAAACCCAGTGTACAGATGTGCCACCGTCAAAAATGTAGGCCACCATCTCACGAACATAGTTAGGCTATTAAACCAAACTATGTTAGTGATGATTTGTGTTTACTCAAATAAAATGTGCTTACTCAACTAAACGGTAGATGGGTAGTCTCGGACACTGCTTTGAGGCAATACCTATTCTGGGCAGAGGGTGGTGTGTTCTAGCCTATTGAGTATTAGGTCTGCATGATTCGAGGGACATTACTGTAAGTGATAGATGAGCTGTCTCTCAATTATTGAGGATGACATACAGTAAATATAAAATCACAGATCTGACAAGATTAACCATTAGGGCAGAGTTCCAAGCTGCATGATTAATTACAGCCTTTGCAATTTGCTAATTGCATTAGTGAATATTGTTTTTTGTTTGTTTAAAATCAATTAATTGTGAAGCTCTACTGAGGAGTGAGCTTCATCAAAGGAATGGGTCATTTTAAGAGTGAGTTTAATTTCACATTTGATTGCAGTTTGCTGACAGCAGATCTGTACATCTGAATTTAAACAGTCTGAAGAGCTTTTTCATTGACTTCATTGTTGCATCACAATGTGTCTAGCCTGATCATACTGTACACCCAGATGTGGCTCGAGGAATAAGAAGCTTCCTCATCCTCCTGTTTAGCCTACACCAAATCATATTGGGTGAGTCAAACAATAATTGATGATGATGGAATTTGAACAACTTACTTGTTTAGTCTTTTTATGTCTTAGTTGATTGACTGGTTCATGATAAATCCTATATGATTTCTGTGACTTCTCACAGAAATCATTGCAATCTGTAATGTTATGATGCAAAATAATTTTAACAATAAATTGTATGATCCAGTGCAATGAGATCAGACATGTATGGGGCTATTTGCCTGACACCCAATCTCCCAGTAGATGGCATTAGACTAAGCCGTCTCGCACAATCATGGACTGACAGCAAGGTTATTTAGGCACAATAATGTAAGGTAATGTTGTTTTGATATCATTTTGATGTTTTTATTCCCACACTTTAGATTTAAATAAAAATGTATGGTTGACTACAGTTAGCTACCTTTCATGTTATTGATGGATCAAATGCCCAGTTTAATTTATATTTTATTGAGTGACTGATTCGGTTTTATCCTATAGGCTACAGCATTGATTCAGCACAGGTGCAAGCATGTCTGGATCAACTCTATGGAAATTTCTACCATGTCCAGGTTCAGGTATGATGAATCACAGGCTGCAAACAACACAGTCCACTTTAAGCAAGCCGATCTAGTAGATGGCCAGCCTACTACATCATGATGTCCCATACAGCAAAACAGCATATCCACATATATGCAGCTTGAACATACTCCAGTATAAGCACATCTAATTTAAATATATGTTAAATATAGGCTACTATGTTAAAAATATATATTTAAATGTATCAATAAATAATAACAAATATGAGTACATATTCAAATATTCGCCACTTTCTTATATTTTCTGCATAATATTAAACATGTTTAACATGGACTTCTATGCAAAATATCCATTTTGGGTTCCACATACACTTACATATACATTCTTGTACTATATATATATTTTTATTAAATATATTGTAACCATCTATTAAAATATAAGTTGGATGCAGCTGCAATATATGTGCATACATTTCTCCCTTGCTTTTTTGCACAGGGTGACACTTTCAAAGTCTGGGATAGCGTCTAACATAATGAAATTTGAAAATTTAAATGAAAATTGAATGAAAATTAACTGAACTATGTCAGGGGCAACTTCACTCTTTAGAATATAAAATTATCTTCTGAACATGCTATCTTCAGATCAAATTAATGATCTAAAATCACGGCATTAGCCAGTGCGAGGCCTTCAGCAAAGAAAGAATATGGCAACAATCAGGTGGTGCATAAAAACAAATATAATTTTAACTTCTGACTTTACTATCCAGGGGGAAGTTGAGGGCTAGACACATGGCTGCATTGCTGGTCTCGAAGTCAACAGCGTCATCTGAGCGCTGATAGGTTAGCCATGTACGGGGGCTCGCTCCTCAGCTCAGGCATGCCCCCAGTACTCACTGTCATCCATGCGTTGTGCACGCGTTGTACCCACACTTTCATTGGATATTGGCATAGTCAACGCTGTGTTCGACCAATCGGATAACTGCCCACGAGGTAGTTAATTTTGTGCATGAGGTTTCCACATGTTGACATGATGCTGGACTACGCCTTCACAACACGCCAAAATGGTACCATGGATGGGTATATATTCAACTCGCCACTGCCCAGTAGGCTATCACTAGGCTACTACATCCACAGTTAGAGAGTTGAAAGGAGGCGAACTGAAATACTCTAGCTTCTAAACCAAATTTCATACTATTTGCAATATAATAGATTACTTTAGGCTTACAGTGTTTAGCCTAATTTATTCATATTTAATTACATACTCACATTGTAGCCCACGCTTTTCATCACAGACATGGTTGTCTTGTCAAAGAAGCCGAAGACCTTCGAGGTCCTGTTCAGTGACCCGAACAAGGCTGTTTATTATAGCGGAGACAAAGTGGCCGGGCGGATCATAGTGGAGGTGTCCGAGGTGATGAAAGTGGCAGCAATGAGAGTTTTTGGAATTGGCAACGCAAAAGTGGAATATCTGAAAGGAAAACGGAGGTGTCACGATGAGATTGACTACTTGAAATATGAGGACGTCGTTCACCTGGATCATGAACAGACAGGTAAGGTTAACCAAAACACTACTACTTCAAACGCTTGCCGACGAAACTTGATTGCGCGGGTTACATAGAACAAAGTAGCCTAGTTTGCAAAGAAAATAAATATGCAACATAAACGCAGTCTGATATTTATTATTTATTTTCCTCTTCCAGATACAGATGGTTGTGTGACTCTCAGGCCTGGAAACAGATACGAGTACATGTTTGGATTTGAACTCCCCCAGCAAGGGTAGGTAGCCAAAAGCTCCCCCCATTGAATGAACAAAATTGCTTTGGCTTTAATCACAATGATCAAGTCATGGCAGTTTCAGTAATAGTTTCAATTGCTTATTTCAGGCAGCTGGTGTCATCCTATGATGGGAAGTTTGGCCATGTTCACTACTATGTGAAGGCCGTGATGGAGAGGCCTTCCCAACCTAATGCAGAGTGCAAGAAGTATTTTGAAGTTGTGGAGCCCCTTGATATAAACACCCCAGATTTGAAGGTAAGTCATGAAAACAAGTCAACATCAAGAAAATTCTGCAGATAATTATAATATTCAACTGGCAGGCATTGCAATCAAATCCACGACAGCATCAGTTGAACTCTTGTGGCCTTGCTTTGCAGGCTCCTGTTACTGGGATGAAGGAGAAGAAGGTGACATGCATGTTCATTCCAGACGGCAATGTCTCCATCCAGGGCAAGATTGACCATAAAGGTTACTTAGAGGGAGAAGACATCTGCATCAATGCTAAGTTTGAGAACACCTGCTCGCGCATCGTCGTCCCTAAAGCGGCCATCATTGCCAGACACATCTACCTGGCGAATGGCAGAACCAAAGTCATCAGGGAGAAACTGTGCTCTGTCCGAGGCAACCATATCATATCCGGCATGTGTGACATGTGGCAGGGGAAGCGGCTTCGTGTCCCCAAAATCAAGCCCACCATCTTGGGCTGCAACATCATCCATGTGGACTACACCCTGATGGTGAGTGATGCCCTAAGAACCTACCAGAGGGCATGGAATTCACTTTAATTTTCACAGAACTGCATAGTATATAGTGGAGTAGAATATAGGATTAAGTTTTGCTTTGTTTTTCTTTTTTTCCGTCTTTCAGCTCTATGTCCACATCCCTGGCAGTGAGAAACTGACGCTCGAGCTGCCCATGGTCATTGGGACCCTCCCCTTTGGCGTTGGCAGCCGAACCAGCAGCATGTCCAGCCAGCAGAGCGGCATGTCCAGCAGCTGGCCGTCTATGATGGGCATACCCTCATCCCCGCCCAGCTACAGTGAGATCCCTCAGGATCTGAGGGTGGACAGCCCCCTCACCCCGCTCCTGGAAGACTATGACGAAGACGACGCCCCCATCTTCATACGGCCTCCTCCTGCGTATACTGAGGTAAGGGGTCAAGGGTCATCAAATGCACGGGTTATATAGAGTTGGATTGATGAAGGAGAAATGGACTGTCAGTCTTTATCTTCAGGTTACTCACGCTCAACAATTTCTCTCTTTTTTGATTTTGTGCTCTTTTTAGGTTGATGGTGGCATTCAGGTTCAGCTCTATTGAATGGTTGGATCAGTGAAGTGGCTTATGGACATTTGTGCAAAACTCCAGAAATGGCATTGAGAAGAAAGCCTGCTGAACGCAGAGTGAAGTCAGACGACTCCTGAAGGACCGAAGAGTGGATCAGCAGCAGGGTTGGAAAGAGATCAGAACAAAGAAGAACTACATAGAGAAGGCTAATGAAATGCAGGAAAATTAGGCTATGCAGGAATAAGGCATTCAGCATTTTGTGGTACTCTGTCTGGTGTAACAGCAATGGATATCCTTAGGTAGATGCTACTGTACCTTGTTCCATCTCAATCAAAAACCTATCCTCTTGGGTTTCTAAGCCATCTTATGTAGAACCATGTACCATTCCATAACAAGCGCAGATGCAGGTGTTTGCTCAATGGTTTTGCTCAAATAGTTGCACTACTACTTTTATTTGAGAAGTCCACCAGACAAAATGCATATGTTCTCCTTATTTAATGAAATTGCCATGCAATATTTTCAGTTCTTTGTATCAAACTTATACACTTTCTGTTGTGTAAAATTATAACTGAATGTGCTATTTATTTTAAAATAATTCTTTATTTGAGAATGTGGATTATGATTAATAATATTCAGCGTCAGCAAAATCTTTTGTAACCAAGAAAATTGGAAATATTTTTTATACACATCTAAACATGCAACCATGTGTTGAGTTTTTTTTTATTATTATATTGATGTGTTTTATTTATTTCCATATGCCCTGTGGGCTGGACACTATTTTGACAATAATAAAATAGTACATTAATGCACATTAATATGCTTCTTTTTCCTTGTTTATCCTCCATACAAACTAGCCTGGAAATCCAGACTCAGATATAGAATTATTTAGGTAAAGGCCCATGTAATGTAGATAAGTAATGAAAATGGCCCAACTTGAGGGGCTGCACCAAGCATGCTTTTGAAAATATCACTTCACACAATTGGACCCTGCAGATAAACAGATACACTGATGTGAATGGTACAGCTCAGCCAGAGTGACTCAAATTAAGAAATTGCTCTCTGGATTTGCAGGGCACACACAAACTGTTCTAGATTAAAAGCAGCCAAGAATTTATGAGAAAAAAAAAAAAAAAAAAAAAATATTTTTTTCTCAAGGGAAAGGACAAAACAAGTTCAGTTGGCTATTACGCCTGCTGTGTGTTTTATGATGCCCTGTTGTAAAGCTAGGACAAGGTGGCCAACAGCTTCCTCTTCTGGGAAGGCTTTCCACAAGAAGTGTGCGGGATTTTTTACTCGTTCATTCTGAAGAGGCGGTGGTAGCGTAGTGGCTAAGGAGCTGGGTTAGCATTAAGTAGCCTGAAAAGCTGTGAGTTCAAAACCTGGTTTCCACCGTTCCACCGTTCCACCATTGCCCTTGAGCAAGGCACTCAGCTCTGAGTTGCTCTGAGGACAAAAGCCCTGGTACTATAATTGACATGTTATGTAAGTCGCTTTGGCTAAATCTGTCAGCTAAATGAATACATGAAAATAAGCGTCAGTGTAGCATTTGTGAGTTTGTAAGTGATGCTGGCAGCAAAGGCCTATAGCTTGCAATCTCAGTTCATCGTAACATGGGGTTGAGTGAGGTCAGTACACCATGCAGGTCTAGTTTGTCCACACCAAACTCATCAGCCATGTTTCTATTGACCTTTCTTTGACAGTAAACATGCTTGGTCAGTACATAATAATAATAATGAAAATAATAATAATAATAATAATAATAATAATAATAACTAGAAAAGGACTTAAAGAGCGCAAACCTCTGCCAAGCGAACAAATAACCGCCGGTGAGACAGATCACTCCCAAAATTTAGTCATTTCTTCCTTGGGTCATTTCAGACCTTCCCTGAAAATTTAAACGAATTCCATCCACAACTTTTTGAGTAATCTTGCAAACAAACAGACAGACAGACAAACAAACAAACCCCGTTGGAAACATAACCTCCTTGGTGGAGGTAATTAAAGTAATAAGTTATATATAGTGTGTTACTCAAACTCAAGGTCGCTTTACAAAAGTCAAAACAAAACAAAACAGGGGTTGGGGCAGAGAGGTGGGGGAGAATAAAAAGGGATGGAAAAAAGAAAAGGTAGATGATGTCATACTGACAGGTGATCTGTTTACGATGTTCCATGGCATGGGAAACAATTTGGCAGCACAATTGTTACTCTGAACATTGTGTTGTATAACATCAACAGTCCTAGTTCAGCTAACTGTGTAAACAGTTGCTCTGTTGCTAGTTTGGAGTTTAATACGGTTTTAAACTCCAACTCTCAACTCCAACTCCAGTTTAAAACCGTGTTAAACTCCAAATTATAGCGACAGAGCAATTGCCTCTATTTTCAACAATAAGCTATTGTGGGATTAGTGATAATTAAAATGTCTACGTCAGATTGGGCTATCTCCCTGATTTTGTTTTCATAGTAAACTGAATCGAATGTTATTGAGACCACACATTAGTAAAGTTACGAAGCAAATCCCCAATGCCAAAAACAGTTCTTCAACAGAAATACATGATTCATATTATAACGTATAAGGCCTGAATTACTGAATATATGCTTATTAAAGACAAGACCAGTTATCGGTGGGAACCTATTGTGTCACTGTATTACGTGGTGTATCTGTGTATCTCTCTCAGTGAGGGTATCAGAGGACACACATGAACGTGTGACAGCATTATGTAAGGAACCAACCAATGTTAAACTATACAGTTCCATTAAATCAAGAGTCCAGAAGATCCACATGCTGTGAACCGTGCACCCAACTTTGGTTAGGGAGTGTTCGCGGCAAGGACGTGTCCCACTAGCGGGCAACCATCTCATTAGAAACCTGATGCTGTTGTTTACTGGACTCGCAGCTGTCTCAGAGGAGAGACCTTCTCTCAAAAAGGTAGCGGCATCTGTGCTTCTGCCCCCCTGCCTCTGCTCGTCCATTGCTTTCCTTTTCCAGATGGTGTGATAACGTTGCCTGCCTATTGATTCCAACTTTAGACGGACAGGAACTTCCAAGTAGGTCTGAGTCACCTACTTCATACATTCACCACAGTTCTATCAGAGAGACTCAGTAGACAAGATAACAGACTAGATGAGTTAACAACACATTTAACAAGCATAGATACAGTACAGAATATGATTAATCTTCTGTGGATAGAAACAGTATTTTGCACAGGCCCCCATCTTCGATCTGTCTAGTGGCGAGCAGATATCAATTCCTGTCATCGGTAGAAGGCAGGGGTGTGGAACCTACCCCCAAAATATCAAGACAGGGACCAACCGGTGGCAATGGCTGGAAGGGAGGAGGAGGAGATGTTGAAGTCAGCATACTCTAGGTAACAGAGAGGGGTGTTTGATGGAATAATGTAAAAGCACCCATTATTTCCTATTCGTAAGTTAAAATAGTATGATTGGATGACAGAACACAAGGATTCCTAGAGAGACTTGAGTGTAGGACAATGATTGGCTAGATTAATCAAGTTGTTACACTATGGGTCTTCCTGGTAGAACTTTCGCCTAAGCAGTGCATGTCTTGTAATCACAAATGAACAAAACAATTGGTAGAAATATGATTCCCACTCAAAGTGGTCTTTGCTCCCAAGGTATGAGGGGACCAATACCCACTTAGAAGGACGAAGAGTTACAGCAAAAGTATGGTGGTTCTGTTACAGAAGACTTAGAATAAGCCAATTGAGTGATGAGTTTATAGTCTACTCTGTACTCCTAACATGGCCAGGGCCTACTGTAACCCAGAGGGGACATACCTAGCCTTACAACAGACATGCTTCTAGAGTATCAACCAATCCAAATCAGTATAAAAATGGATAGCCAATCATAAAAGACTGTTTTGTGTCTCCTGATCTTAGGGGAGGGGCTAAAGTGATGAATGACAATACTGCTCCAGCCTGCATGGATGTCACACTGTAAATAAATGTATTTATTTATTAATCTTCGGAAATGGGGACAAATCATGTGATCTTGACTCTTTCAATCTTTCCCAATAGGGTAAAAGTGTATGTATCTGGACTGGATGAGTTGTGGTGCAAGCCACTGCATGAGTTGTATGCATGTGTGTGATTGCAGGCCAAGACTCTCATTGAAGCCTGAGCCACTGAGCCTTTCCAAATCAAAATGTCAGACTCTCCCAAGACCTGCACGCGAAGACACTGATCAGATCATGATTTCACTCGTGTGGTAGATCATATTTCTGTTTTATTTGATCTTTACCATATCCTAAAATACAATCTGAAATGACATTCAGATTAATAATATCGCCAACAATTTCTGTTATTAGCTACAATAATTACGTAACAGGCATACTTAATTTATTGCAAATGACTGCGCTTTCTAAACATGTATTTTTATTCATTTGTTCAAATTTAGTTACTCTTGATAAACCGAACATGTTCTTTCTTTTTGGCCTTTGCAGAGTAATTGCCTGATATCCTTTTTCATTGGCATGGACAAGTACTTTTTTCTGATTGGCTGCACAAGCCACAGATTGACCAATCAGAAGTGTCCTGTTTGCACTTGCCGGCAGCGTGATCTGTTCTGAATGACCAAGAGCACGTACTCCTGAGCTGAAGGGCCAATGAATGTTCTAGGCCAGAATCAAGCCAGGTAACCATTTACATAACATCTTGGACCATTTCCTTAGGTTATTGTTTTACCTTTTTTTCCTTCTCAAAACCTTATATGAACAGCATATCACACAGCATTACATTATGTCACACACGTGGTTCCCTCTATGGTATAGAAATGCATGGTGCAACATGAGAATCATTTTAAAGGGGTCAAAGATTCACATTACCAAGCTGTCACCAACACATACATGTTGCATTTAACCCAATTCCATATGTAATCAGTGGTTAGCCAGACTTTGCTACCTACCTTGATATCTTGACATTACTGTTCACGATCTTGGCAGTTCTGTCAGACTTTGGTGAATAGTGGAACACTTGCCTGGCATGGATGTAACCTGACACTGTGAATGTCTGACCTTGCTTACTCACCCTGCTTAGAGTCGAGGTGAGCATGACAGCTGGTATGTGATATACTCATCTCCTATACATACTGGCACACCACTGCAATACAACCCCATCAGTCTAGCACACACCATTGTGTGAAGGACTGAGGATATTTCTAATTACCTGTCTGTGAGTATGCGTTTTTGTGGTATGAACATTACATATTACTACATGTAACACGTCTTCATTTCTTAATGGGTTAGGTGCAGGGTTGGGGGTTGTGTGTGTGTGTGTGTGTGTGTGTGTGTGTGTGTGTGTGTGTGTGTGTGTGTGTGTGAAGTGGAGTGGGTTGGGGGGGAGTGAGAAATTACACTTATGCTGACTCACTGCTTGTGTCTCATACCTGTGATTCATTCTGGGTCTTTAGACACCTCTCCCTGATACCCACATTGAGTATGTGTGATTTGATGTCCTGATGTGGTGACGTCCTGTCCCTGTCTTTAGTAGGTCATGGGCAGCCTTCCACAGCTTGCATCCATGTCCAGTTCCTTTTCTTGGATGTCTGGCATTTCCAGATCAATTTACTGAAGGGATGATGAAATAGGAAGTGTCTCTGAAGGCAAGCCTCAGAATCACTGGACTTGAGACGAGAGGTATTACCCTGGTGTGTTAATGATAAGTGCACGAGGCGGGGTTTGTTCTCTGTGTTGTTCTGGGAATCACAAAACCAGTACCGGTATATGTGGTTACAAACAGGATGTGCAAAACCACCCACGTGCGAGTTTACAAGAATGTTTCTATTGCATATCTATTGAGAACATTTCATTTATGGAAGGAATGCCCTCTTCAAAATCGAATTTGATATCATTACATTCTAACCTCCAACCAACTCAATTAGGAATGGCTTTCCAAAGCAAATTTCCCACCTTAATGTGTTTGACCTGTCTCGTTGGCACCACTAGATGCCATAACCCATTTCTGTCTCTCAAAGTCTGTCTAGACCTACATAGCCCCACGGCTCTATGACCTATGCTTAATCCAAATATGGAGCAGCCTTGTTCTAGGTCAGGAGTAGAACAGCTCTCAACTCTCAGCTGTAGAAGCAGCAGAACCTTCAGCTGGACCAAAATGAACCATAAACTGGAGCAGTCAACCTTAATATCAGTTGGTCTGTCAGTAGCTCATAGTCACATGGGGAAAATAAAGTGAAATCTATCACACATTGATACTGGTATTAATGATTGAAGCATGATTAGTAATTAAAATGTACAGTATACATCATAATGTTATTATTTAGCAAATTAAAGAAGCATTTGTGAGAAAGGTATTGCTTCTGTCTGGCCTTATTCTACCTTGACTGTCTGAAATGTATTGCTTTTGTCTGGCCTTATTATACCTGTCTGAGCTTTCCACACCCTTTTGATGTCTCTCCATTTATTTAATTGTGGCTCTCATTGTGTTGTCCTTTCTGCAGATGGTGAATAGTCTGATCTCTATTGTTGTACATGTTGCCAGGGGGCAAATCCTGCCCTTTGAGTGTTAAGGTCCAGGATATCAGGAGAGAGAAATAGCAGGGAGCCCTTTGACGTCAGAATCCATTTGTGTGAACTTTGCGATCTGCTTCCTTGCTGCAGGGCTGCTTCAACAGACTACCTGAAAGGCTCTCTGGTTATTGGGGGGGGCTACACTCCTGGTAACACGGAGGAAGGAAAGCAAGACAGATTACATCTCTCTCTCTCTCTCTCTCTAAGAGAGGGTCATGCATCCTCGCTGACCAGGAGTGCAGAAGTTCAGTTTAAGCATGAAGGTGACCTTTATAACAGAACAAAGAATCAAAGAATGTTTCAAAGCTCATTTGCAGACAGAAGAATAGGCTGCTTTTTGAGGATTGTTATAATAGCCAGAATGCGTGTGACATAACACCCGTATGTTTGAATGTGGTTCAGCTTGAGTCAATTGAGGGCTTAAGATGAATGGTGGGAAACTGCTTCACCAACCTTTTAACCTTATAGGACAGGTGTCATATTTCAGCCTCAATCAGTTCAGTTCAAAGGTAAAGCTGTCAGAATATGGAAGAGAGACTTTACATCACCTTGTAACTGGTCTTTTTTTAGATATCCCTGCAGGAATGAAAAGACACAGAATTGCACTGAAGGGGTTTGGAACATGTAAAAGCCTTCCCCTAAGCAGCTGTGATAATTGCCTGCAAGCATTGGCATATACTGTACTCTCTGCTCCAAGTCCTACATTACAGTTACTGCCCAGGTGCATTGATGATGAATTAGTCCTGTGGACAGAATGTTCTGTCGCTAAGTGCAGTGGGCTACAGCATAACAGCCCCACTCAAGAGTGTGGAGAATGGGTAGGCGCCTGCCTAGAGACACCTTAAGGTGTTCTTTAGTGGTTTGTTGTTTTTCCTGTGAACACAGGCACTTTCCTTCACTCAAATGATCAAGTGTGGCAGGCTAATTAAATGGGATGAAAGTTGGAGGCCGGGGATTTATTTGCCTTCTACCATAATTAAAGTGGTCTTTATTTATGTTTGGTGTGTGTGTGTGTGTGTGTGTGTGTTTGTGTGTATGTCTTTTACCTCAAGTGGATCCTTTGGACTTTGAGGGGTCACTGAAGTTCGGAAGCATCTTTTTTTTTTTTTCTCTTGCCCACAACCAAATAATACCCAGGGTGCCAGACTGCTCTGCATCTTGTGATCAAAGACATTGGAATCCATTTATGCTGTGACCATGCATTTGAAAGCATCCTCTTTCTGAAAAAGTGTGTCGATGTCTACTTACAATGGTTTAGCCCTTGAGCCTTCAGGCTGCAATGCATTTGTCTTATGTTTGAGGGGCAGAAGGGATTTATTTGAATCATCAACCCAGCCTATACCCTGTATTTGTCTGAATTATACCGGAGCCCACGTTATGTGCAAATGAAATGATCTTATTATCCATCTCCCCAGTGTTGGATAAGATGATACATACCGTTCTCATCTCTGTGCGTGTATAGTGACACAGTTGGATGCACCCATCGTTAGCCTAGCTTAGCATAATTCATCAAGGTCAGGTGGTCAGAACCATCCAGCCTATAGCACGCAAAAGAGGCAAGTTGTAACTTGTAAATGTTGACAGTGTAAAATGAGACAGTGATTTTCTAAGCATGATATACATTATTGGATCTTATTTGTGTGGTATTTTGCATGAGCATGCTGTATGTTGTACAGAGTTGTATCAGAGGGTGTGTATGTGTGTGTGTGTGTGTGTGTGTGTGTGTGTGTGTCTGCGTGGGTGTGCACAGGTGAACCTGACACGCACCGATGTGTTTCACATGTCAAAGTCTTAACAAAACAATTAAGTTCTTTGATATTGAAATTCATCCAGACATACATGTAGTGCACTAAATTTCACTTTCTATACTGAGCCGATTTCGGAGCTGTGGGATTGTGGTAATCTTCCACTGCCTAAAGGGCCACCCTTCCTTGAATAACGACCGAACGCTATTCCTAGCAGACTTCTTGGAGTGAGCCCTGCTCAAGAAGCTGCTGAGTGAGGCTACTAGGATGCCAGAGCAACGAATGACCGATGCATCCCATTTCCCCCTGTTTCTTTATCTCCAGATCAGCTGACCTATATGTTCCGATGTGTGATGTGAAAATTATTTTTTGGGCGAGCAAAAGCAACTCAGGCACTGCCTAACAATAATTGGCGTTCTATTTTCTTTCCAATTGGAGATCAATGAAACCCTGTCATGCAGGCTTTTTTTTCAGGGTTTTGAAACCACCTCCTACAGTAAGTGTCTCATCAAGAATCAGATCATTGAGAAGCATCTTCTTTGTATACTGTAAACAATTCTGGAAGGAACCTTACCATCAACACATCACACATCCCAACCTCTGTGCCTTTTTTTTGCCTGACATTATTGGGAACTGTCTGCTCTGCTAGCAGACAGAGATTGTTTCCCTGCTAGGAAAACTGCCTTGAGCTATTTTCTCTGTCTTGCTTTCGCTTCTGTATTTTCACCTTTCCCAGTAGGCTACGAGGTTCAGAGAAGTACACACTGAGGATTTATTTTAAGACACAGCGAGCGCGAACAAAGGGACGTCACTCACTCTTCCAAGAACATTCTTACGTCATGATTAACATGGCTGTATAGTTGGCAGAGTTTCACCTTGCCCTTCCAGATCTTCTGTACGGGTTTTGTCAGTGTGGCCTTTGGCAGAGTGGGCAGTGACATACTGCGAGAGTGAACTCATGGGCCCGGGCATTGGCTGAGGAGAAATATCAAAGGTGGACAGCTGGGCACTGGCAACGTGCTCGGGGACACCCGAGGGAGAGCTACCAACTTCCTGACACCACCAATTCCAAGAACATGGCTGAACAACTGGAGGAACCTGAAAAAAAGAGAAAGAATAAATTGTCATTCTTCAATGATGATTATCTGCTCTTGAATATAGAATTTGTGTTGTACTAAGACAGACAAACTATGCTTGAGAATTAAATTAAAAGTTAATACATGTTGTTCATTTCTCATTATGATGGTTACCTTCAATGACTTGGCACACAATGTTAGCTCCATTTCTGACATGCATGCAATGAAAACATTTCAATGCATTTACAGTAATCAGAGGGACTTTACTCCAACATGATGACCTTCATTTAATGAATACAAAAAGTCACCTCCATTTCTGACAATGAATGAAAAATCCCCATTGCATTTTGTCAGAGGTGATTTTCCTTGACAGACACTCTGAAACAGGCCTATACTTTCTGGTGCACAGCGCAGCATGGTATACCTAACACAGAGCTAAATGCAACCTTAGCAACAGCTATGTAAGCACAAGCCATAGCAACAGTGGAATAGAACTCCCCATACCCACCTCTCACTCATTCAGTCACACACAAGCATCCCCCACCCCCACACAAGAAGCATCAACACACACACACACACACACACACACACAAACAGCCCCCACTCTCAAAACCCACACAAGAAGCGGCAACACACACACGCACGCACACACGCACGCACGCACGCACGCACGCACACACACACACACTAACATCCCCCACTCTCAAAACCAAACCCACACAAGAAGCAGCAACACACACACACACACACACACAGACACACACACTAACATCCCCCACTCTCAAAACCCACACAAGAAGCAGCAACACACATGTACACATAAACATACTACAGTGCCAGCCACATGGACTACTGTGCAGTGACACAGCCCATGCACTTGAGTTCAATTTAGTCCAATCACAATTCATGGCACATTTCCCATATTTGTTGTCAGTATGAAACTGGATGATCAACACATGGTTCTCCTTGGCAGTTACAGAAATGGACTAAACCTGCTTGAGTGAACATCAATCAAACATATCTTCCATATTTTACATATTCACCTAGGATACCGTACAATATCGCCCTTACAAAAAATAACTGCACTACTTCAAGTGTCAAAACTGCAATTTTCTGAGTGTCAAGATTATTTTGAGGTCTGCGGAAAATGCAATAGTTTGGCCGTGTAAAAACTGCATTGCACAGCATAGTACAGTGCTTAACAACAGAAATGCAATATTTTGGGCAATACAATGTTATTGTACTGCACTGTACATCAAAACACTACAGTATAACTGCAGTTATTACTGTATTATGAGTAGGATATCTAGCTTTGACAAAACTATACAGTAAGTGCATACATATCACTACAACAAGATAGTACTACTATCACATGTAAATGATATATTAAATAAATAAATGGTATAAAACAGATAAATTCAGCCTAAAACAGACCAACTTTATTAAATAAGCTCTGAGCTGTAACATGCTTCATTTTCCTCTCATGTGAACATTTACATTTCAACAGACACTCCATTGTATAAGCATATATAGCAAGTAGGAGAACGGTACTTTCCAATCTGGAGACACAGTCTACAAAATAACATCTCTTATTGTCTAGTGTGTTAAATTGCCAAGCACTATCCTGTGGTGCAAAGGCACTATTTTCAAAGAGGTCGACAACTGTGTTGTTATCCCCTATTGGTAACACGCCTCCTACCTTTGGTTAGAAGTATTGCACTTCCAAAGGAGGCACGTCCAGTACGTCTTCTCCCAGATAATGGCCTCATTCAGGAGGGTTTAACACAGCAAGACCTTTGCATGGCTTCTAACATCATCAACTCCTTAAAAAAGGTACAAAATATGTTGAGAGGGAGGGCTACATGGTGATGGTTAAAAATGGTGGTACAAAATACCAATTATTATTTCAGTGCATATTCTTCTTTTAATATCCTTATTATTGCCATTGTTATTATGCCAAACCAAGGGAAGATATCATGTATACATAGTGGGACATCTAAATTATTTTTTCACATACACATACATACATTTTCCTAAAATTCAAATGTTATCTGCCATTAGACAAAAAACATTGAGGGAAATTGTTAAAAAGGTCAAACATATTAAAACTCCAAATCCAAACTATTTGTATACTGTATGAAGAACAATAACTTACAAAACCATAAAACTATTCAATGAATAAAACACAGAATATTGAGGAAAAAACAGGGCACATCAATTATCATCAGTAACATTTGAAACATCTACCAAGATGTTCACAAAGGCCGCTAATGCACGCTAACAGTGCAGCAGTTTAGTCCAATATACAAAAGAAAGCTATTACAGTAAAAGCTGGAGTGCTCATGATGGCTAAGAGAGGTGTGCTGTCTCAGCCCCGGCCTGCTTCAAATGGATGTTCAACGCAAACAGAGGAAGAAGAACTCACTCGTCTTCATGAGCTTGTTGCACCTGTTGTATTTCAACCGACACTCCGTTGTGTAAGCCTAATAGCAAGTGAGATAATGGTACTTGTCAATCTGGGGACACAATTAACAAAATCACACCTTTCATTCAGTGTATTAAAATGCTTAATTGCAGAGCACTACCCTGTGATGTAAGGGCACTGTATTAAAAGAGGTCAATAACTGTGTTGTTTTCCCCTATTGGTAACACGCCCCCTACCTTTGATTTGAAATATTGCACTTACAAAGGAAGCGTGTCCAGTAGCTTTTCTACCAGATAATGCCATCATTCAGGAAGGTTTGACACAGCAAGACCTTTGCATGGCGTCTAACATAATTTGCTCTTTAAAACATTTGGAATTAATTCATTTTTCTAAGGTACAAAAAATGTTTAGAGGGAGGGAGGGCAGCATGTTGTATCTTGATGGTACAAAATACCAATGATTATTTCAGTGCATATTAAGTCTTCTTTTAATATCCTTATTATTGCAATTGTTATCATGCCACATCAAGGATAGACATCATATACACTGTGGGATATCTAAATTCTTATTTCACAAACATATATTTTCCTAACATTCTAACATTTTCTGAGCCATTACACACACAAAAAAAAACATTCAGAGAAATTGGCAAAAAGGTCAAACACTAAAAAGTCTCAATTTTGTGTATAAAAATATCTTACAAAACCATAAAACTATTCAATTTATAAAACACAGAATATTGAGGAAAAAACAGGTCACATCAATTACCATCAGTAACATTTGAAACATCTACCAAGATGTTCACAACCAGCACTAATGACAGTACAGTAATTCAGTCCAAAATACAAAAGGAGCAGAAAAAAAGACTTTCCGATAAAAGCTGGAGTGCCGGTGATGGCTGAGACGAGAAGAGAGTGCAGTCTCAGCCCCTCCTTCACCTCATTGTCTTCATGTGCTTGTTATACCTGTTGTCCGAATGGAATGACACTTCCACTGAATGCAGCTAAAATTCTGCACGCTGGCCAATGCATAGGCAGGCCGTCTACGAGAAGGACACAGTGATCTGTTCATTCTCATGTGATCTCCATCTATTGTCCTTCATCAGTCATGTCAATCAGTAAATGGCCTCGTCCATGTTGTCATCGCTGTCTCCCGCAAACTCCTCTCCGTTGTCGAAGTAGGACATGATGTAGTCTGTCTCCTGTTGGTATGAGACAAAGAAATGTGCAGACAAATTAGTCAAGAGGGAAAAAAACATAAGGAGAGAGGTCAAAGGTCAAAGGAGTGTACAGGAGTAGATGACTTGCCTCCTCAAATTCTTCCTCGTTGTATTCCTCTTCACCGTCCTGCTCCTCTTCCTCTTGTTTCTTCTTCTCTCCCTCTTCCTCGTCTGAGCTGTGCACCTCCTCTGTTTTTTCCAGAGTCTGTGAGGATCACCCCCCCCCCAAAAAAATAACGAAAGCAAGCAAAAGTTAAGACCGTAAAATCCAGAGAGCTTAACTCAGATCACCCGAGTTTCTGATGCGCAAGCCGGCTGTTACGTCACTCCAGTGAAATCAAAACTTGTGTGTGTGTGTAGAATTGAGGAATGAAGCAAAGTAAACAAAAACAGAAGCAAACTGAATCTGTACAAATATGAAATGGAACATAAGCAGCATAGGTCATATTCTGTCATCCTTGTCACAATCTATCATTTGCATGGAGCCTTGTGACAAAAACCCTTCTGAAATAAAAGAAGCTTATATAATACATGGAATGGAAAACTGGCGAACATATGACACAGTCCTACCTCTAATTTCTGGATAATCTCCTCTTTGCTTATTCGAGGGTGGACGGTTTGTTTGGATGTGGCGTTATTTTCTGGAATGAAACAGATTCATGAGTTAAGGAGGGGTGGTAGGAGGGCATCCATTTTGGGTACTACCCACATGACAACACGGAAAGGTCTTCCTTTTATGAACTGCCAAATCAATCACAGGGGAGATTAAATACCAGAAGAACATCAGCTTCACTCTCATATAAAGTTTTCCTCCTAGCATTTTGATAAAACATTCCCAGATTTATCACAAAGACACAAATATATAGAAATGAAGGAATACAGGCATGAGAGACAGAAGAACAGAGATCAAGGAGGGAAAGCATGTCAGAACATAACAAGAAATGATAAGTGAGCAATAACGTATGAGCAAGAGAGAGAGACAGAAAGAGAGAGAGAAAGACAGAGAGAGAGAAAGACAGAGAGAGAGAGAGAGAGAGAGAGAGAGAGAGAGAGAGAGAGAGAGATGAGAGACAGAGCAGAAAGGCTAGAGAGTCAGACAAGCAGCAAAGTGCTTTCTTCTTGATTTCCCAAGGGAGGAGGATGAGTCAGAGAGACTGTGCATCACCTACAGCTGAGAATGCTACCTAACCCTGCTACTGAGAGCTGGCTGTTCAGCCACCACAGGGGGGGTTGCAATCTCTACAAGACACTCCATCTGTAACCAGAAGTACTGGAGATTGATGCTTGTTTCACATTCCTAATCAAGGGGTTCTTGCATGACATCAAATGTGTAAAATGCTACTGGGCTCTGGTGAGAGCTTTGGCAAAACATAAAAAGGTCAAACAATTTACTCTCTTTCTGGAGTCTTTTTGTTCGGGTGCGTAGCTCTTTCGGCAGCCGCCTCCAGTCTGCAAGACAGAGAGAGAGAGAGAGAGAGAGAGAGAGAGAGAGAGAGAAGGCAAAAATAAGGCAAACAAACAAAAATCTCCCAGGAAACAGCTGCCTCTTAATACACCTTCTCAGCCTGCCGCTGCTGCATCGCTGCGGCTGACTTCACAGCACAAAGCCGGGGGAAGTTCAGTGTTGAGCTGCTCCAGAGCCCCTCTCCCTCTCAGCCCACAGTCATCTGGCATAAGCAGACATGACAGGCAGCGTAATTGTGAGCATTTGACATGGTTTAAAACACATGACATTTTTAATTAGTTTCCCGAAACTTTTTTTTTCGGAGGTGCTTATTACCATATCAATAACCACTTCACAGCAATTTGTTATTTAATTAATGCAGTCATTTCATGCTTGCCGCGCAATCTCGACAGTCTTTTGAAATTGATTCCGCTCAGACTTCCTGCGTGGAATGTGTAATTATGCACTTTGTTTTTATTTACTGCACCGATCGTTTCCCAAATTACTCTGGGGAGAAATGGGTGAATGCATGTCCCACCTGGATCCCATTCAGAGGGGTTATCAGTCGCCTCGCTGCACTGGTACTTGTCAGAGTAGCGCTCCACGTCTACAAGTCAGAGAAAGAATATACATCAGCAGGCTTCAGCAGGCCCGAGAGAAGATTTTAAACATTGATCAAGTCCCTTTCCTAATAAGTTTGGTCATTACACTACTACATAACTTTAAACCTACCTATTCACATTAAAAATATGCGAACATAAGGAGTATAAGACCTCAGAAAGGCCCCAATTATCTGCATTGATTTTGGGTCAGCACCTTCTTATCTCCTTACTTCACAGTTCTACTTTTGTTTATCTTAGGCTCCACTGTTGCAGTCTGTTTTTAAAGAAAACAATGTTTAGGTTGCAATGTTAGTGTTGGTAGTGATATTTGTAGTGATTTTAGACAACACATAGCTGTTGTAGGCTATGCGATTTTTCACTTAGATCTCCGTTTTCCGAGGTCAAGTACTGTCGGTTAGACCAGAGTGTAGCACTGTAGCTGCCTGGCAGCAACTCAAGCTAGGTAGAACCGATTGTTTTCAGGGTTTTCCTCGTACCGACAGTACTCAGTCACCTCAAGAAATAGAGATCTATGAGAAAAAATCGCTGGAATTCTTGTTCGGCCTATATGTCAATCTATCCTGGGTAGTTGTTGGCTATTACCGTCTCAATGTCTCACATAACGGTTTTATCTATAGTTAATAAAATGTAAGGCAACAATGATGCAATTCAAAGTATTCAGATTGCATTACTCAGTTAAAATGATATAGCATACTATGTGCAAAATATATTTTAGGGCACGTACAGTATTCTGTAATCTGTAGTGGAAGTTCCCTTCCCTAACCTTCCCAACACAGCTGTTACACAGCTATAATTCCTTCACTTCTATAAAAAGTAGATTTTTTGGGTTTGACTTGTGAACAACCTCAACAATCTCTGTTCTCAGAAAAAATATTTTTCAACAATGCACCAGAAAGAGTGGAATCCATGCAGACAGCTAATCAACCAGAGAGAAAGCATAACCACGCAGTGGTCTTCAAAACATGTGCCTGGCATGCTTTAGACACCAAAAGAATTAGGCTGGGTTTCCCAATACCTCTTAGCATTTTACAAAGACTTGAAAGATATATCTTACTGAAGTTTACTTTTCTACTTGAGTTTCTCAAAACATCTCTGAAAGGAATAGTTCGGAATTTTGGACATAGGACCTCATTTCCAACTTAGCCGAGGTGATATAGGACGATATACAGTTTTTATCGTGTTTAACCCCTTCCTTAAAGGGATATTCCGCCATTTGTGGAATTACGCTCATTTTCCACCTTCCCTCGAGCAAAACAATCGATATTTACCTTGTTCCCGTTCATCCAGCCATTCTGTGAGTCTGGCGATACAACTTTTAGCTTCAGCCTAGCATAGATCATTGAATCGGATTAGACCATTAGCTTCTCGCCTGCTAGCTTCATGTTTAAAAGTGACTAATATTTCTGGTAATTTTCCCATTTAAAACGTGTGTCCTCTCAAGTTAGAAAGTGCAATAAGACCAACTGAAAATGAACCCTGCCGTTTTTCTAGGCTGATTTGACATGGAACTACATTCTCATCTGGCGTAATAATCAAGGCAACTTGCAGCTACTGGCACTACTACTGCTTGATGTCTATGGGGACTATTTTCAGATGCTGCGTACGATATCACTGCGCCTATGGTATGTTTGCAAGTTGCCTTGATTATTACGCCAGATGAGAGTGTAGTTCCATGTCAAATCAGCCTAGAAAAACGCCAGGTTTCATTTTCAGTTGGTCTTATTGCACTTTCTAACTTGAGAGGAGACACGTTTTAAATGGGAAAATTATCAGAAATCTTAGTCACTTTTAAACATGAAGCTAGCAGGCGAGAAGCTAATGGTCTAATCCGATTCAGTGATCTATGCTAGGCTGAAGCTAAAAGTTGTATCGCCAGACTCACAGAATGGCTGGATGAACGGGAACAAGGTAAATATCGATTGTTTTGCTCGAGGGGAGGTGGAAAATGAGCGTATTTCCAAAAATGGCGGAATATCCCTTTAAGTTGCAGTGTTCCCCTTTACTAAGCTGGTTCTGAGCTAACGCATTTCAACAGTAACATCCAAAACAGTTTCACTCACTCCACAGCACACCCGAGACAAGTAAATTAAAATGTCAGACTATCGATGTACATGTCCGTGTTGATAGAATAATTTTAGAAATAAAACTAACCTTGCAACTCAATGATTTATTACATTTTGAGGGACTAGTTTCTCAATATCAATCCGGTACTGCCATACAGGGAACAAAGTATAGGCTATTGCAATGTGATGCAAGGTTAGTCTTATTTCTAACATTGTTCTATCAAGACAGTCATGTCCATCGATAGTCTGACGTTATAATTTATTTGTTTCGGGTGTTCGGGAGTGGATTAAAGACTGTTTTCAGTGGCAGGCTGGATGTTACCGTTGACTTGCGTTATCTCGGCACCAGATTAGCATCAGATGAACGCTGCAAGTTAAAGAAGGGCAGAAATTCACTGAAAACGGTCTCCATCGACCTATATCACCCCGACTAAGTTGGAAATGTGGTCCTATGTCCAAAATTCCTGAATTATTCCTTTAAGAGTTCCTTAAGGAGAAATACACCATATTGCCAAAAGTATTTGCTCACCTACCTTGACTCACATAATATGTTCATATTATGAACTTGTCACATCCCATTCTTAATTCATAGGGTTTAACATGACACCACCAGTCCATACTTTGCAGCTATAACAGCTTCAACTCTTCTGGGAAGGCTTTCCACAAGGTTTGGGAGTGTGTTCACAGGAATTTTTTACCATTCTTTCAGAAAAGCATTTGTGAGGTTGTCCTCGATGTGGTTCGAGGAGACTGGCTCTCAGTCTCCACTCTAATTCATCCCAAAGGCGTTCTATTGGGTTGAGGTCAGGACTACTTTTATACTACAAATATTTTTGGCAATACAGTGTACCTTCCCATGTCCTCTATATTTTAACAGCCTGGATCCAAGTCTTGGGCAACAATTATTGTCAACATGGATGGATTTGACAGAAGATGTAAGGTGAGTATATTGGGCATGACATCAAAACAAAATATATGTTTAAAATGATCCAAAATGTATATACTGTATATATATATATATATATATATATATATATATATGTATATATATAAAATTGTTTTTATCAAATAAAACACACTTAAAAAAATAAAATCTTGGTTTTTGGACTGCATACATCATCGCATGGGTACAAAAACAGCAGTGTTTCTGAAAAGAGTGCCTATATGTGACTGATTTGATGATCAGTTGATTACAAGTTGAGTCAAATAGTAGTATAGTGTAGAGAAGATTGCGACTACAGTTTGAGTCAATAATGTACTTATATCAGTGTGCCTATTTTTCCTTATTCAAACATTGTGAAATTTCCTTATTCAAACATTGTGAAATTATGCCAGCTATGTCATAATTAGAGGTCCTAGTCCATAATCAATTTAATTTAATTAATTAATAGGAATTCAAAGAATTGCCAATGTTTCTTATAACGGGGAGGAAAACATGATCCAGTATGAAATGCGTTAGAAGGCAGTGAAGGCCATGCATACATCAATATAGTGGTATAAATCTGTTGAGGGGATCCCAGTAAACTGAATGAAGAAACGAGCAGATACAGTATGTGCCGAGGTGTAAGACTAGGGAAGTTATGATCTGTGGCAGTGTGTCAAATTGTTCCTACAGCAAACTCACCTTTCTTTGGTGCGGCTGGTTTGATGTAGAAGGGCAAGGTCTTCATGGCCCCCCTAAACTCCTGCTTCAGGGCCAGCATGTACTCTGCCTCCTCACTCACCACTAAGGGCACCGGTTTGTGCTCCATAGGCTGCAAGAGGTGCAGAGAGTAGAAAAGCCATCATTTCTGTTCAGTGACACATGCGGCAAGGGGCGATGACAAAGTATAATTAGTGCGCATTTACATTTCAAAGACGTCCGTGAAAAATGCTAAACTAGATCTGGAGGACATCAGGTGAAATGTAGAGATGTAGGCTACACTTTCATATCTCATCTTTCACCGGGATTTAGAGGTCAGGTCACCAAATCCAAGCTATTTATATTCTCTGTGTTATGTTAATGTATAGAAAGACACCACAATAATTGTATTATGCAATGACCACAGATTAAGGACATCAACCCACAGGAAACAGTGGAGTCGGCTGGAGGGTGGCCGGGGGTAGATTCTCTCCTTTCCCGATACCGACCACTTCCATGTTGAAACTCATTTGACCCCGCCCTCTGCCGCGCCCTCGTCCGGTCATGGTGACGCCTGGCAGCCAGCAACAAAACAATAGTTAAGACACCCACAGTTCTGTCTCTGGACTCCATGGGAAACGTGATATATAACGATAAAAAAAGAATAATAATAACATATCAGTTTCTCTCTGACTAATGATTCTATCAATTCAGCATACCAGTCAATGTGCCCAAACAGATTACTTGGCAGTGCTTGCACAATTAACATTAACTTCAGCTTAGCTGGAGTGCTCTCGATACTAGGCTTACCAAAGATACTGAAGCAATTCTATCGAGTAAAAAAACAGCATGCACGGGACAGTCGAAGCATTTTCTATTTAGCAAGCACCGATTTAAAATCACAGGTTGTCTGGCTGCAAGCAGGCAATTTATGGCCAGAACTAGACGAGTACATGACAGAAAAGCAGCGAAAACGTCTGCTACAAACATGAGGTACCTTGCACTCCATTACTTGCTGCTAAACCATATTTCGTGCAACCGTTATATAAAGACACCTGACTGTAAGTTGCAAATTGAGCTTATACATTTTGATAGCCAGATAGGTTAATATTAAAGGTTACGCTACGTTAAGCTAACTTCTGTGTTATGCTAGCTAACATCATCTAGCACAGTAGCTTACTTGCAGTTCCTGGATCGCTAACGAGGTATGTGTAAACGTGTCGAATGTGTCACCATGCCATGACTAAATGATATATTGCCACACTTTATTTTAGAATCCTGCCATAAGTTTTGGTAAACAGTGCCGAAATACATCCCTTATTAACATGTAGGTACACAGGATCTCATAGCTGCCTTCGGAGGGAAAAGTTTCTGTTCCTTTACAAAAATAATTCCCCCTTGCTAAAAAGGTGCTGAAACATTAGTTCCGATAGTAGTTGCTGGAGTTGGTCTGCTCCTGACTGCAGCTGCAACGGATGACAAAATTTCACATTTTAAAATAAAATATTGTAGCCGAGACCAGAGCATCATGCATTTCCTGACCACTAGTCTAGTTTTGTAGCCTACTAATGTTAAGTCACAATTTAGGATTTTTGGCTGTGAAAAATGCAAAATGCAATGTGAAATGCAATAGGCCTACTGCATGCCATAATAGGCTAGCCTTTTCTTTTAGCCATTTATATAGAACGCCTACACTACTGTCCAACTTGGAAGTTGATTACTAGTGTCTCCCTAACATTAGAGAAGGTCAAAAGTCATATTTCCATAAAAGCTGAACACCTATAGCCAACAAAGAACAAGGCATGTAATGCAGCCATTGGTCGTGTTGAAAGCACTGCTCTGTCTGTCATTATATAAATCCCGCCCTGAGCTTCTGGGTTTTTGCTGATTTGGAAACGGCCATCAATGGGCTCCTTTCCAGACAGACCTGGAGAGCACATTCGGATTTGCCCACAAGTTCGTCTGGTTTCACCCAGGCTAAATGGCATTTTTTTGTAGAGGAATGGATGAGTTCAATGATTTTGGTTACAGAAGACCTGATTTTCACTCTGTAAATTATGGCACTCATGATAGAATAACTTTTGAATTTCAAATTCTGATATTTAGAATGATTCATCATCCTTATATCAAACTATCTTGAATCACTTTGTAGGCCTACATATTTCCTGAAACATTTGAGGGTGCAAAGGCTACTGCTTTGAAATGTGCATGAGTTAGACAAGGCATTATCATAAAGGTCTTCATTAGGCTCAGATGAACACTTGCACAGAGGTGCTTAATCTAATGTAGTCCTAACTCTAAAAGAGCAGTAACCACCTCACTCTGCCGTCTGCCCTCAAAGACGCCATGCTATGATTTGGATCCCTCCACGGGAAATCAGACGAATGTGCATGTCACCGTGGGAACGCTTCTGCAGGAATCTAGTGAATCAGTTGCCATAGAAACTGTGCTCCATAATAGCAACAGTCACCGAATTAGTATTTATGGACTGCCCCCCACCTGCCCACACTCTTTAGCGTCTGATATGAGCTTACCTACACTCTTCAAAGTAGCCATATGCTACTTTTTATTCGTTCTGAAGAATTTCTCAAAGATGTGATGTTTCACTACTTTGCAGGCTCAGAGTTTCTTATTCAGAGCAACTCAGAGTTTCTTTTATTATTATTATTATTATTATTATTCATATAATAATTATTAGGCTATTATTATTTAATGATGAGAGTTGTAAAGATGGGCAACACTATATAGCCTAGTCAAGGGGAAAATGGATGTGCATTGGACCTTTTTTGAGTAAGACTTACCTGTGATGGTCTTGACCATAACAAGCTCACCACTGCACTCAAGAATGGCTTAGAATAGGCAGATCCTACTCAAAATGTCCCTCCAAAGTTTTTTTCTTTTTAAAGACAAACATAGTCAACTTTTGTCATCTTGCATTTCAAATTCTGTTTTTACAATAAGCATTGCTGAAGGTTATGAAAAAGTACTATAGGAATCTTATAGCCTACATTTAGTATTTTGGGACTAAATATTGAAGGAATCTTATAGGAATCTTATAGGAATACTATAGTAAATTGGGACAGAAGTACTACAAGATTGCTATAGAAATACTATAGCGGATAGAGGATATTATAAAGGTATTACAGAACATCACGTCATCACATCATCATTCTGTGATGTTCTGTAATACCTGTAATACTACAAGTAATCTTGTAGTACTTCTGTAGTATGTCCCAATTTATTCCTATAAGATTCCTGTGAAGAGAGCTTCTTGTAGCCATGCGCTGCAACTTTTAAGTTGGACTCAACGCCTTATAAGTGGACTTAAGTTAACTCAAGTAGCCTACCAATTAGGCAAAATATTATAGATTGGTGGCCACTGGTCAGGCTGTTATGAACCACATTTTATGAAATTGTTATCACATATGAACAGCTTTACTAACTGTGGATTGGTAGCCTAATATTCTTGCCATTACCTGGGCTTCCTCAGTGGATGATGAACCAGGCATGTCTCTTAAAACCTGTACTGCCAGTTGCTTTTCCGTCACCGAGCTCTAACGCATGCGATATCAATGCGCCACCGGACAGTGTCCGTCTCGATGCTTATTCTTGGAGCAAAGAAGGGATCGCATCACCTCTCACACCCACGATGATGCTGCCCACTCCCACCCCCGCCAAGACGCCCGTCTCCTAAACTCGTAGTCGCGATAGACTTGGGGGGAGGGGATTCAAGATTAACAGAGCAGTTCCAGCTAGGAATACCTGCGTGGTATCTAAACGAAATAAATCTGTACAGACAGATCAAAACGGTTGGCCAATGGAATATAGAAAAGCACACATCAGGCACGGTAAGAACATTTTAATCGCTTGCCACTGAACACCGAACGGAGAAGCCTGCGTTGTTTCAACTGAATTGCACCAGTTGTGTATTTTTGGACTATCCTTCTTGCACAGCTTAATGTAATATAATTGGCTCTTGTAATGAAGCAAGTTGTATCTCGGTTTATTCAGTATACAAATTGGCTACAAGTAAGCTATTTATTGTAGGTGAACTTTGCTTTCGCTCTGCTATTCATGGTCACAACTAATATATTGCTAACATATCCATTTTCTTTGCATTTGTGCCTCGATCAACATGTAAGTGCAAAATAGTGGTCAAATACATGTAGCCTACTTTGAAATGGATGATAGCCTATAGTCTTACGAAGGCAGATTCGGAATCAATTGCAGTCTGAATGCCATGGCTCGTTTCTGCTGTGGAATTCGGAGTATCACTGTTATGGTATGCCGACATTCTATAGACTTTTTATATATATATATATATATATATATAAAATACTGCAGTGTAATCCCCTGGTTTTCAGAGACTATATTTAGGCACCCCTCAAAATGTTTAATTCTCTGGTCAAATCCTCACAGGAGCTGAGAAAGTGAAAGGGGTATAAAACAGAACCTCGCTCCTTCATTGCGGTCTTGAGGTCTAGGGAATCATTGCAGTCTCGAGGATGCGTGGATAGCAAAGGAATGTTTTGTGGACGTGGATCGTTTTCGTAAAAAGAGAATCAGATGGCTGAGATGTTGTTAACCACACAGAGAAAAGTAGCCGGAAAATAACCTAATACTAGGCTATAACAGCGATGTGGTACATTTTACAACATCATCAATACATCTTTGTAAAAATGTAAGCAGTAGGCTTATGGTCAAATAGATCTGACAATAAAAGAAGAGCTATGCGATTGACTAATGGTTTATTATTAGAAATAAACTAGGAATGATTACGTCAGGGATTTACTTACTCCTTTTAGTCACTTCTGCTATGGCATGCAACATTTCAGTTGTATCTTTAACATATCTACGTCTTTTGTAATACCATAAAGCAACCATTCAGCCAAACACTGTACTATACGTAAGTGCGTGTAGAAACAGTATCAGCACCACGGACAGCAACCGGCGAAACTACACTCGGCACTACCCGTGAACATCACAGCACTGAATTTTGTGGACGATTCCGTTGGGGTCATTCAACACACCCGTAGCCTTGTACAAAAGGCTGATTTACGTCTTAGACAAACAGTCTACTTAATATCTACAGGTCAATGACAATGACAATGCCCAGCCGTCTATAACGTTTCTGGCAATATCAGTCAGGATTTATACAACCATGTTTTGACTAGGTTGTAAGTGGAAGAGATATGGTAAATGTTTGTAAATTTGTCAATAATAAAACATAATACAAGAGAAATAAAGACACAGAGAGGTAAATAAGTAAACACACTTTAATACCAGTAGACCACAGACAGTGGCTTTTTAAAAAAAAAAAATATTATTGCATAGAGGCAGGAAAGAATTTAATATTTTGATAGCAGCAGATCATTCTTGATATTTTTGCGACAAGTTTAATGATGGCGTGTGAGAGTGCAGGGCTACCTCCAAATTAGAACTGGATGACATATCCACATGATAATAGACTGCTTTGAACAGTGACAAGTGTTTGACAGAGACAAGAAAGCAAATGCTTATCAAGTCCCAGCCCTCTCTGCAGGCCAACCGCTGAAAAGGCTAATGTCATTATGGAAACAGCCACCATGTCTGTCTGTCTCTCTCTCTCCATCTCTCTCTCTCTCTCTCTCTCTCTCCCCCTCTCTCTCTCTCTCTCTCTCTCTCTCTCTCTCTCTCTCTCTGCGACAAGGGGGGCCAAAACCCCAGTTGGTAGAATATAATGTGTCACCATCCATTCAGCTATAGCTATAAGAAGGGATTGCAAGTCAGTGATAAAATGGTGGTGGTTATGAGACTTTGAAGTGGCTCACTTGTGCCCCGAGAGAAGCAACGCATGCAGCTCAACACTGACACTTCCAGCACTCCATTGAGGCTCCATCCACGCGTGTCACAGTTGGTGGACTCTGGAGTGGCAGCTAGCCTGCAGGCCGCAGCTTCTCCATCTTCTCCAGCCTCCTCCAGCTCCTCCAGCCTCTCCAGGGCAACTGCTAATTTGTAACGTGTGCGTCCGTACGCCCACCTTAACCTGCCACCCCCTCTGGCAGCATTGACAAATTACATCAGTTTCGGGAGTCACACGTGTCCCCTGTTGCGTAACAGCTGAACGCACCAGGCTGAGATATTTACAGGTGATGATGGTGATGATGCGGCTGGGGCTGCATGTGTGCAAATGCTAAATCATTGGCTTCAGGGTTCGCAGTAATGACCGGGATTGGGGCACATTGATTTGACTTCTTCAGCCTGATGGAAGATTTAATGAAAGGGGTTGCGGGGAGGAGGACGGAGGTGATCTATAGTTGCCATGAAATCAACCACATTCTGGAGCAAAACACCTTCTTCAAAGCTTGCGTGCTCTTACAATGCTATCAATGCTACGTATGTAAGATTGTGAATGTGAACGTTCCTCGACAAAGATCTGGCCACTGTGGCCTTAAACTCCCCTGATTGATGTCAACTGGCCTGCTGTCCTCGCCTGATGTGCAGAGCACGAGAGGTCAAGCAGGGATGCAGAGTGAACAGACACCACACCACAGGAGACTGCCATCATCAGAGCACTCAAGTGAAATCCACAGACACAGCCATTAGTTCAGCATCACTGAGCCACTGAGGTTAAACAGGACTGTATCACTAGCACAATACATATATATGTCATTTCTCTCTCTCTCTCTCTCTCTCTCTCTCTCTCTCTCTCTATATATATATATATATATATATATACACATTACATTAGAAGAGTGTGTGTGCATAATGTCTCTACATGCATTTTGTAATCGACAGAAATGCAGCCATTCATGTTAATGGAACTGACAAAAAATGCAACCAACCATTTTGCTGAAATTGACAAAAAATGCAGCCATGCATTGTAATTCAACTGACAAAAAATGCATCCCTGTGGATCATGCCATGTTCTCGTCTGAGTAAAGCACTTTGCTTTCACAGTTATCTTCTGCTTTGGTGATGACTCATGCGCTTCAGCAGATGTCTCCATTCACAGACTTAGAGGAAGTTATGGTGCAGAGAGAGCGTGTGTGTGTGTGTGTGGGGGGGGGGGTGATGCATACTGACTGCCACCTTCTGATGGGGTGTGCAGCAGTCAACCCCCCACCATCATGCTAAACTCCCATCGCCATGCTAAACTCCCACCGCCATGCTAAACTCCCACCGCCATGCTAAACTCCCATCGAGCTTTATCTCTTCGGCATTTGCAGACATCAGTATGTTGTGTTTCGGAACTGTAATTGGTTTATTGCTATTTGATTTGTCTTTACTCAAACAACACAACTGCACTTTTGTTGACATTTACCTGAAAAAAAAAGAGTTCTTTGTATGTACCCCGCACACACCGGGGTTGGAACTGAGCATGCCAAAATGCAGAATCATAGTAAATTGTTAACCAGGCAGCCCTGTAAAGAGACAGCCCCCAAGTCTTGTCCTGCATTAGTCAGTGGGTGGAAAGTGCCAGGCATACAATCTATTGTGCAAGGGGACAGATCATACAAATGCCACATGGAAAAAAATACTACTACTATCTATGACACCTCTCAGCAGAAAATGCTAAATTTAGAAGTAACGTATCAGCAATCTCTTATCCTCGTGAACATTCGAAAATATGTTGTTTTTTTTTTCAAGAGATGTAGATAGATCATGGCAACATTTCGAAATAAAAAGCCTAATATGGACATCATGGCATACATGCTATCATCAGCCCTGTTTGGGTTTGGGAACAAACAGAGCTTCTGCACACTGACTCACGCTTTGCTTCATTGCGGGGTCGTGTTTGTGTGGGGGAAAGCTGCGCATGTCTCGTCACTGCAGGTTTCAAACCACTGGGCTCTGTGTGATAGGATTTTGGAGACGAGAGAGTGCCAGCATGTGGGTGATTGGCGGATGCCTTCAGTGGACGTGCGCCAGTCTGCATTTTGCCCTGTTGAGAACTTAGATAAATAATACATGCCATGTATAAATGATATCACAGAGTTCCTGGCAGTCTGAGTCAGTCGACATGCAAAAGAAGCATTAAATATTAAAACAGCGCTCAGCTACCTGGTATAAACACCATGTTGATTCTCCTTTTATATGCTTAAGGAGGCTGTGACTGACTGCTCCTTTTATGTGTGGCTATAAGTGTCTATTCCAGCAGACTCCATGCCAAAATATCAACATCTCAGCAGGGATTTTTTGTTAAATATGATTGTTCTTTACATTGCAATTAATAGCATGAGTACAAAAACAAGCTATGTCTGAAATTAATGTTGTTGAATACAAAAATATTCTCTGGGACTTTCATAATATTCATTAAAAATACATTTTGCTTTGCTTTGTGTTCATTTGTACTGCTGCCCCATTGCCATAACGTATAAGACATTGCACATGACAACAGAATGGTGAGCATCGCATAACATCTCTGTGTGGAGATGCATGATTTTGCAAGAAGGTTTAATGACCTCCCATCAGTCTTAGTTTACCGAGGAGAAAGCAAAAACAAGAGGCTCATCCTGACAGATCTGATTGCCTAATTAGAGAGAAGAATTACCACAGCTGTCCTGTTGATCCCCACACAGTAGCTACACGTGAGGTTGCCCTGCCTTAGTGGACAGCAAAGCCCTTCACACTGACGGACAACATAAACAGCATTCTGCTGAGGACAGTGCCAGACTGTTTGGCGGTCAGTGCAGATTCGAGATGCCCAAAGTCAACAGCATACTTATGCAAGCGAAATAAGTCCACTGTGTGAAGTGTTGCCATGTATGCCTACTAGACAAGAGGCAAGGACTGCTGGACAGGTCAAGGAGGGTGTGGGCGCTGCTGTCTGTGTTCTTGGAGAGCACATAATGTCATGATTTCACAATTTAAATTGATCCGCCCTTTTGATCTGGATCGTTATGTACGGTATTTGAGGCCATTTGGAAAATGTTATATTCTCATCAGTGACCCATCCCTCCCTCCCTCCATCCAACTACTCACACTGATGTATTGGAGACGGAGTCCTTTGTTGGACTCCCAGATGTTTTGCTAGACACAACAGTTAAGCCTGCTTAGTACATAAAAAATCATTGAATAGCTTATAAAGGTTATTTTATGTGCACTGGTAGAATAAGAGATAGCAGGAATAGCCATTTGCAGCATTTGCAGTTGTGCATCCATCAATATCTGCGATGAAGGTTTCTCATGACAATACTCTTTTCTATACTTTCTGCACTGGACTAAATCATACAGTATGTCCCATTTAACAGGTCACCATAAACCAGTCTCACCATGTATAATCAGTCTTCTGTTATGGATCTGAGGTAGATATATGAAGTACACACATGACATGATACAATATGCACAACAGTATATGCATTATTATTTTTTTTGTTTGTCATCATTGTTTTTATCCATGCCATTGTTATTAAATAAGCCCCTACTTTCCTGTCCTTCCACACAATGGTAAAACATGTCATTATCGCTACATGTGCAGGTCTCCCCCACCCCTAGCCCTGTCAACTCCCACCCTGTTCTTTATGACACAAGAGCTTATTGTTATTCAGGAAGGCGTCTCAGGGACCTCTGATCCTCTCCTTGGTTTGGCAGTGGCAGCACATAACAAAACCGATACTGTTTAAGAAGGCACAAAGTGGATTGATAACATAGACTCCATTTATGATTACACCTTGCAGCACACAAAACAATGTCCATATAAACATGCGTTGTGTGGCTGTGTTATCAGCAGTGTCGTTTTATCTCCCCTGTTCAGGTCATCTAGTCCTCTCGCTCAGAATGCCAAATGAGCGTTGAAGACCCTTCCAGGTTCTGAAGAGTCGCAAAGGACAACGAGAGAGACGGAAGAGGCATCATCATGGGGGACGGAGGGCCTCTGCACATTGAGGGCAACGCCTTGCTCAAGGCCGTGTTCCAAGGCAAGATGCGGCTGACTCGCTTGCTGCTGGAGGGCGGAGCCTACATCAACGAGGGCAACGAGCGAGGAGAGACGCCGATCGCCGCCGCCTGCTTGGCCAGCTACGAGGACGCCCAGACTCGGCAAAAGATGATCCGCTACCTCCTGGAGAAAGGGGCCGACCCGAACATCCCCGACAAATCTGGTCGAACCGCTCTCATGCACGCCTGCGCAGGCCTGGCGGGGAAGGAGGTGGTTGCTTTGCTCTTGGAAAACGGGGCAGACCCGAGCCTGAAGGACTACTCGGGTTCATCCGCGTTGGTCCACGCCATCAACAAGGGTGACCGGGACACCCTGCAGATCCTGCTGGACGCTTGCAAGGCCAAGGGCAAAGAGGTCATCATCATCACCACCGACACGTCCCCCTCAGGCACCAAGAAGACGAAACAGTACCTCAACTCGCCGCCCTCGCCGGGCGTCGTGGACAAGCTCTCGCCCGTGTCCTGCATGTCTCCGTCGGAGGTCGAGATCCGCACGGTGAACTCACCCTCGACGGCGGCGGAGGAGGAGGACGGCGGCATCTTCAGCTTCGCGCTGTCTGCCGCTCTACCGTTGCCTTCCAACCGGCCGCCGGGCGAGAAGAGACCCCCGCCGCGCAAACTCCTGAAGAGGCTCAACTCCGAGCCCTGGGGGCTGGTGGCGCCCTCGGCCCTCGGCGGCACCCCGCAGGAGAAAGCCGAGGGGGAAGAAGAGAAGGTGACCGCGGCGCTGAACGGCATGTCCATCTCGGGTCCGGGGCGACCCCTGCTGTCTCGACGGCACAGCATTGAGACGCACGACCCGTGCTTGGCGAAGCTCATCGACCGCTCGTGCTCGGAGGACTGCGCCGGCCTCTGCGGCTCGTCCTGGGCGGACAAGGTCCAGCAGCACCAGATACTGTACCGGAGGAACACTGCTCCCGAGTCCCAGGAGGCCGCCCCTCCGCTCCCGGCGGCCCTGCGCGGGCTGGCCCACCCCAAACTCATACGCATGGAGCACTACGAATCGGACACGCATTTGTGTCCGGAGTCCATCCCGGGTTCGCCGGACTCCGGGCGGATGTCCGTGGAACGGCGCAAGTACAACGCCTCGCCGCTCTCCCTGTTGGCCAGCTCGTCCAGGGAGTCTCTGGAGAGCATTCCCAACTCCGTGTCCCCGATCACCATGCGGCGTCGGCAGCCGGGGCTCCTGGAGCGCAGGGGGTCAGGCACGCTCCTCCTGGACCACATCTCCCAGACCCGGCCGGGCTTCCTGCCCCCTCTCAACGTGAACCCCCAGCGCCCCATTCCCGACATCCGCACAAACGGCAAAGCCACCTCCCCCGTCCACTCGGGGAGCAAGATCCTGCTGCCCGTGGCGCCGGCTTCACCCAAACGAGGCCATGAGTTTAAGGTGAAGAAAAAGCTGATGAGAAGGCACTCCATGCAGACTGAGCAAATGAAACAGCTCTCAACTTTCCAAGAAATTCTGTCAGAGAAGGTGATTGAGTTTAGTGGGGACTAACACATGTTCCGTGTGCACTTTGTTTTGGGGAAGGAGAGTGAAGATAAGATCCTGTCGCCTATTATTTAGTACTTTGAAAACAAACGCGCTGTGTAAGCATTTTTAAAGAGTTGAATGTTTACAAAAGATGTATGTGCAATCCAAAGTAGAAATACTTTGTTAGTAAGTCTTTGAAGCTTAGTCAAGGAAAAGCATGTTTACTGAGAGTCTCCAGCTCTCTTCAGCCCCAGATTTCCTCTCCCCTCACTGGCACCAGAGAGGGAAGCTGGGGATGCGCTTCTTCTGTTCACTTGATGTTACAATATTAATAACTAAATGTGGTCAATACGAGGAGCAAATCAATCTTTAAAACTACCTGTCAGTTTTAGTACTAGTCAGTTTATAATCTGCTAATCATACACTACAAGCCAGAGCAGTTAGACCCATAAATTCTGTGGATTTATAGTGTCAAATAGAAAATTGAAGTGCAATTTTAAAAGTAAAACTATGAAAAATAAAATTCCAAAGAAAGCCTGTCACCTCTGTTTACAAGAAAGGACAAAATCTCGGAGAGTACCTCTGCCCAATAAATGCACAATGATGCAGTACCTTTCAACAAAAGAGCATATAGCACAGAAATACTGTAAATATTGTACAGAATAACACATTGTTTTGTGTTTTAAAAATCAACATGTTTGTGCAATACGCTGTACTGCAGAGTCAATTATTTCTTAACTAGTACAGTAGATGTGCAGTGGTCATTTCAATCTTCCAGTGAAAATGCAATCTGAGGTTTTGATATGGCCAAACAAATGCAAACCTCTGTGTAAACATAGGAAAATAAATCGAAATGATAGAAGTCTCAAAACCCCAGGTTTTATTAAACACTGAATGTGAATGATTGGGTAATAATCAAGAGAGTGGCTGATATTGAATTGTACACTGTGTGTATGTCTGCACACATGGGTGGATGGATAACCCATGTGTATGAATGTCTGTCTGTGCAGGCATGTGTGTGCACATGTGCACAGTATGTGTGGATTACATACATCAGCCAAAAAAAAAAAAAAAAATGTTATTATACCTGAGCTATACTTTCATTTTGGTCAACAGAACTCAATTCATGATGAGTAAAAAAATATCCTAAGCAATGGGGCTACCTTTATTTGGATTGTCATTTTAGAGAATACACCAATCTTCTGAATATTGTTTGTCAAATTACATACAGTATTGCATGGGCCCTAATTTGAATTTTACAAAGTGCAAAGTCTTAAACCTAATATACTAACTAAGCAGATCATTTTGATAATTTAACATGATGGGCAAGACTTTAAATGCAAACATTGATGAGTCAACTCAATTCTCCCACATGCCACAGGACAGCCATAATTCATACACAAGAACGTTGCTTTTTGACAGACTTCATACTTTGTTCAATGTTTAAATTATGGCCAAAAAACGAAATACGCCATCCAAGCCTAGCTAAGCCAAGCCTAGCCCCCATCTGGAACAAACCATAGCTATCCTTTATCTTTTATAACTAGAACTGTAACTCTATCCGACTGTATAGCATCATCAAAATGTCAACAATTTGTGGGAAATAAAGCGCAACCAAGTTTTCCATCTTTTACTTGGTATGAATTTGATGACTTTTTTGAATCTTGTAACAATCATAATGAAATGTCACCGGATCGCTTAAAATATTTGTCCTACACAGGAACATTTGGAGCCTATTTAAAACAAACATGTAAACTCTTTCACAGTGTGGTTGATCATATTGCTGTTGTTACTTACTGTTAAAACACGTCTATGAGTAATTAAAGAATATTAATATTTTCAACATAATCTCTGTCTACTGTATTTAGTGAGCTATTAATTACTCAATGCCCTAAAATGAGTTGTGTTTTCCTGTACTTAGAACCAGAAAACTGACTGACTCTAAGTAAACAATCAAGTATAAAAATTGAAGAATAAAATTTAAATATCTTTACACACATTTTTGGACATGAAAACAGTTGAACAATTGAAGTTCACAGAGACCATACCAAAGATATTCCTGTAGTCCATTATTTAGACTAATAAAAAACTTTAGTTTGTATTGCTCAACTTGGTATTTACAGCATTCAATGTGAAATAAGTGTCTGATAAAACTCCTCTGTCTAAATTTGGGAGGTGACCTTGTAGACGGGTTCATGACTAGTGAAAATTTAATTTATTTCCATTTGTTTTTCTCCTTATCTTAACCAGGATAGTCACAATAGAGACAGAAGTCTTTTTTTCCAAGTGGAAAAGACATGGAAAGACATTTCAGGGAGGTCTAGATATTGCATAATTCAATGATCAATCAAGCAGGTAAACAAGAATGTGGAAAAGGATGACTGTGATGTGAGAGTATGCCTTTTAAGTTGTCAGTATGTCATGCGTCAGTAAAAAGGATGATTAATGTGGGATTTGACCAAACACCACAAACACAATCCACTCCTGCACATGACACTGGTAAGAGACTGCCCCCTGGAGGATTACAAAGAAAAGACAGGGAAGCGTCTTCTAAATGAATCATAAACCCAGCTTTAAATCACAAACTTTTCAGACCAGTGTCCAATTGAGTATCAACAGTAACCATCCACAGTACAGAAGTCAATTTTGCTTGTACATGAACACAATGAATAATAGTTGTGTACATCTGGATTAATAACAACTCTCATTTGTAAACATCAGTCATTTTTGTAAGCTTTCTCTCTTATAGGAAGAAGACCTAACTGCTGCTTCATTTTTGTATGTCCTGTAGGCACATAGCCATTCAAACAATTAAACAGATTATATACACACTTATGTAATAATAGATTTAGCACCGTATGGAAAACATACAATTATTAAGTTGTTATATTTCTTTATTATTAATTAAAAACTTAACTTATTTCAGTTCTGTTTAGGCCTTGCCTGTTCATGATGGCCTTCCCATTTAAGAGCAAATGTGGCTCCAAATTACAAAGATAATCTTCAGATCTAAAATTCAAGATATTGAACATGGTGAAGAAAACATCTTTACTGGGTGCTGGATATTTGTTTAATTTATTAACAAAGAAAAAATGTTTTAATAGACTTGTTACTTGGCTATTTCTTGTGATTTGTATCACTGACTGACATAGATCATAAGAAAGTCAAACCCATTTGTTTTTAGAGTTACGCTATGTAGTACTATCACAGCAAACATTGGGCTACTTTAACCTCGCCACCTAGCCTGGCTAGCGCCTACCACTTCTCAAATGAGACGTGGTCTGGCAACCAGACGTTCCTTTTCTCGTATTTGAAAAAATGCCCAGGGGCCGGTTTCCCGAAGCCTTCTTAACGCTACGTAGTTCGTAACCTCTATCTTAAGCTCTACCTTAAGTACCTCACGCATTTCCCGAAACCTTCTTTGCTACGAATGTCTTTCGCACGTCGTTCGTTGGTAAGAGTAGTCTGGAGCACTCTCAGACCTCTCTTAGCTGCACCTTAGCAATGTTTCGACTCGCGACGCTAGTCGCCGCCACTGTACCCTACAGCAATTTCCGTTACGCATGCAACTCATATGATACAAAATCACTATTTTGGTTCGCCAATGATTTTATGTAAGTATGCTAATTTAGAAAATAGTTTCTGGAAATGTTTTCATGCAAATATGAAATGTGCACGCATTTGAAAATAGTTAAAAGCGCTTTATTCTTTGCTTCCCGTACCGTCCTACAATGTTTAGGCCTAATGTGCGGGCTTGCTGTCATGTTTAATGTTAACCAAAGGCACACAATACTGAATGAGGATGTTGGTCAATCAGCTGTGATTAAAAAAAAGTCTACATAGCCTATTTCAACTAGAAAAGCACAAACCTCCCTCAAGCAAACACATGTAGCCTACGCCTCCTGCATCCAGACGGTGATACGAATCACTCACAAAATTAAATAGTTTCTTCCTTGGGTCATTTCAGATCTTCCCATGGAAATGTAATCGAAATCCATCTTTAACTTTTAGAGTTAGCCTATCTTGCAAACAAACGGACAAACAAACAAACAAACTAGAAAAGCACTCAGAGAGCGCAGACCTCTGCTTTCAAACATGAAGCGTTCGAATCTCTTTATCCATGCGGGAAACAAACTAACACACCAACAAACAAACCCAGATGAAAACATAACCTACTTACCTACGTAGATCATTTAATTTCTAGACTACGTTTTTTATCATTGTGTGCTAATAAGTTCATCCACGTTGAAGTTGCGTGAATGTTGTGGGGGCGATAGGCTATTATAAGCAATGGTTTTGGTGCAAAGAACGCTTTCATAAGTCTGTCAAGCCTCCGCGTGAAATATAAAATCGATTTCTGAGCAATCGATGTCACCTAATTCAGCACCTTCATGGTGGACAGTGCCTTATACGTCGGACGTAAGGAGCTTTTCGTAAGAAGACTCCTAAGTGATAGTTCGGGAACCACGACTAGAAAGGTAAACAACTTTGGTAAGTTATACCTTTGGAGTCTTCGTAGCTCGCTAAGAGTGAACGTTATCGGGAAACCGGCCCCAGATCCGTTCATTGGGCGCCACGGATGTCTATCAAATGCGTCTGTGCATTGCTCATCATGGTCTTGCTTTCTCCTCTGTTCTGTGATTGGTCGCCAACATCCGGCGAAAATGTGGGCGTTAGTTTCCAGACTGCCTTAGCAGCGTGAAAGAAATCACCGCGCAAGGCAGTATGGGAACACCCAGGCTACTCGCCACCGGCAATCAAGGCAAAATTTTGCGGAGATACTGTATATTTTGTTATATCTCTGTCCTCATTGCTGATAAACATCAGTTGCTCAATTCCTTGTTTTTTAAGATCAGTGTATTTGTCTATGACAAAGAGAATAGTGTAATTTGTTATGTACTGAACTTATAAACAAATTGATATCAAATCAAAGATGTATTGTTAGTTAATTAAAATATTTTCCTGATATTGAAATGTAATTTAAACAATATTTTGAGGGGATCATCAAACATTGGATTAAATACATTTCTATGTATGCTCTGTAAATTGGGAAAATGTTTCTAAAAAATATCCCCAGAGATGCGTATTGATTTGGTGGCTGGGGTTTTCAGAAGATTGAAAATCAATTTTGTGAGGGGAAGGCATGGACGTTAACTAGCGGTGACCTCTTCACATTGATTTACTACGCAAGCGCACCATGGATACTCTCCTTTGGTGGTGCAAGATGTGGATAATGCTGAGAAAGACCCATCATGGCACTGCTGTACTATAGTCTCCCTCTCACATCCCATCGGAACTGATGGCACAACTGGTATGACTATGGTGGGTCAATTATCGATACAATTTAATTGTTTTGCTTTGCTTTGACTGACAGAAACAAACTGCCCAAACTGTGTGTTGCTAGCTGGGAGGGTTTCAACACTGTGCTAGAAAACCAAGGGACATAAAGTCTTCATGACTGGCATTTGAAGTCAATAAAAGCTGCTTTGAGACCTATTTTCAGTTGCTGTTATTTCCTGTCCAGTTTCCCCAATGCCTAAAACACATAAATTGTCCTTGTGCCTGTTTGGGGCTTTCATGTTTTGGTTCAAAGCTTATCCTTCAACCTGATGTGAATTTGTGCTCTCCACAATAAGCAACCACTTTGAATCGGAAGCGTGCTTATCAAGAAAGCCATGGTTAAGACCTCCCTCCCTCAGCAGCTGCAGTCCATTGATAAAAAGGAGACAGATAGTAAGGCCTGACTGGGTCAATTTGTATCCCAACCTTCTTTATACATTAGATAACGGCATATTTCTTTCAAAGTCTCTCAACTTGCAAAATGCAAAATGCAAAATAAATAAACATCATTCCTAATGCTGACTTTAACAGTTTCAAGTCATGTAATTCAGATGTTTTCAGGTAAACACTACACTATTGAAACATACACCTACAGACACATTCTGTGACATCAGCCTTAGAAATAAAATATATATCATCCATAATATTATCCTGAGGAGATACTCTACATGGGAATTACTATTTGTGTTAGGCCTACATGTAATGATCACGCAACAGGTGTTATACTGGATCACTATTTGTACTAAAACAAGTAATCGATAGAAAGTTTTGTTTAAAAAAAAAAGGACAACAAATAAACCAATATTACCTACATCCACTTGCCTAGGACTGGTGAAGGTGAGGGTGCTAACAACAGGAGCAAGATTGTTTAAAGTGACCAGATGTCTGAGACCAAAACCGGGGACATAATCCCAAAAATGCAGAAAAAACAGGGACATTTTCAGTTTGACTATCAATCTGATCGAAATACATACAAGTTTCATCTTCAAAAAACATATGTAGTTTTTCTGTATTTTCAACAGGGACAGACAACCAAAATTGGGGACTGTCCCCTGAAAACGTGGACGTCTGGTCACCCTAAGACAGTTGAATAGAAGTGCAAACAGACTACAGATGAAAATGCATATAATATATGCTCTAGATTGCTTTGAATACAAGAGTCTGCTATATGAACGAATGTAAATGCAATTGAATTTGAAGCTAATAACAAGAATCGGCAACTCCAAAATGAGGCGGTAGATTCTAGAAGATATCAAATGAGTTTTTAAGCCTTTAAAAAGAAGGAAAGTGTTGTGTTGTGCTGTCTTATTTGTATTGATGCCAATTGCTAATACATTTCTAAGTTGTATTTTTATGCTTTCTTCAGTGCTATCTACTTGCATTAATCTCAGGGCGCATGCTAGTTAGCATAGTTAGCTACAGCTTCAGTTTACACTTTAAGCAGTCAGCAATTGCATATGTTGAGTTTGTTTATGTTTGTAATTGAATCTCGTAGCAGATGCTTTTGTCTGAAATAAGGCACATTATGTTACAGTAAATAAAGACCAAAATGAAACATACAGAGAAGTCGCTCACCCATCCCTTCACTGTTCCCAGATAAACTCCACTCTGAGGAGATGGCTGCTGAATCATGCGACAAAATAGTCGATAGATTTAGTTGAAAGGTTAACATTTGCACGAGACACGTTACATGCTGTCTGACTCTAGTTTCGAGTAGCTGTGTATTCTGGGGGTGGATCTTCAGGTTTGCCATTCCTCCAGTCATCAGCACGGCTGAGGTGAGCTGGAGGCCCCACACTGGTTGGGTAGAAAGGTGTCTAGAAAAAAAAACACAACACAACACAAAATAGCTGAGGGATCCACAACCAATTTCAGTAAGAACATTTTCTATTTCTCTTTCCCCCCCCATTTGACTTTTCAGGGTTCCGTACCTCAGAGGTGTTTACTGGCAGTGTTGGCCGGTGGGAAGAGGGAATAGAGGGTGGCACTTGGCTTGAAATATATATCACCTGCTGCAGAATGAAACACACAAAAATAGCCAAGTGAGATGTGTAAGCCTGGTTTACATCTGACTGAGCAGGGCGATGAAATGTCTGCAGTTGTACTCACCTCAGTGTTAGAACAGGTAGCTTCACAGGCAAATGCTGATACAGATAAGGAGACACTGAACTGCAGAACAGACAACACTAGCAGCACACCAGTCATGCCCCATACGCTGCTCTGATGTGGGGAGAACAATACAGTCAGAACTGAAACAACACATGGCAATCCTTCAGAGGTGGAAAAATCCAGTTTCAGAAAGTAAAAGTCCTACCACATATCTGTGCCAACCATTCATTTAAACCAGCCGATTAATTAGCACAACTCTTCAGCTAGGTAGAGCAGCTAATTGATGAGATCACCTGCGCTAAGTGCATAGGAAGAACCAATAGCCTACATGATCGGACTTTTACTCTCTGTAGCTAAAGTTTCCCACCTCCTTAAACAGTGCAATCCTTAAACAGTGTTATCATCATAATGTATATGTCTTAAAGTGTAACTCTGGAGTAACAACAACCAAGGTCTATTTACAGTAGTTAACAACTTCAAACGTTTGATTGAGAGTAAAATTATGTTAATTGGTCGTGTTTTGAGCAAGGCGTTTATTTGCAATATCACTGAATGGGCTTACAGTGATGCTAACAAGGCAAGGTGTCATGTCGCTATTTTATACCACTGAAGAAAATTCCATGGCTTCCTGGTCTGAAATTGTCAAAACAACAGGCATGTTCGATCAAATCAGCACTGGAGAGATCTAACTATATGTGAGGCATGTTTGTATTGAAAGATTCAGCCAGCTCTGCGCAGCGCTGCAAGATCGAATGCACCTTGACAATACTGGACCAGGAAATCATGGAATTTTTTCCATAAAGATACAGGTCTTGTAATAACCTTACTGTACACTTTCAAAGTTTTCAATACTTTGGTTTGTCTGTAGAAACCCTCACCACACTAGCACAGAAGTGTAGCCTAATTATATTTTGAGCCATGTTAGTGGTGTAAAAGCGACGTGGCACCTTGCCCTGTTAGCATCACTGTATTCAGTTATAATGCAAATAAATGGTCTCGTTCAAAATCAGCCCAGATTACAGTAAAAATAAATGTGTAATCAGATCATAGTTGCATTGTTAGGGATTACTTGAGTACAGTTTATAATGCAAACAATAGCCCTATTCGCACGGGATTAGTATTACCTGTGGACCTCTGGTCATTTTCAAATTATCGCCCCACCTCTGTGTTACTTGCAGCGCATTCGCACGGGATAAGCAAAGTCTGTAAATTACTCTATTTTCACTGACATTACACCCGGATATGTCGTATGCTAACGTCCGAAAACAACACAGAAAGTAGAAAAGATATGCAATTGCAGTAGCAATCACTGAGATGCAGATTCGCACGGGATTAGTATTATCACCGGACGTCTGTGTTTGGCGAAATATAGGTAATTTGCGGCGGAATTTTTACTTTACAAATTACAGACATGGCACATTCGCACGGGACTAAGATCTCAGGCATTCTCCGCAATTATCACAAATCACCAAAGGTCCACAGGTAATACTAATCCCGTGTGAATAGGGCTAATGCAACCTTTTTATGATAGCCTGCCTGTGCAGTTTCTTGACAAGAAAAAAGGTTCAAATCAAAACCCAAGATGAACCATCGACATCGACTGATAGATCCAGTAGCCTACTTGGCAATATTGCCATAACTTTGAATTAAAGACTGTGGAAAATAAAAATGTAAATGTCATGTGCAAGTTGTGTAAAACAGTAATTCTAAAGTAATCAGATTACGTTAAATGTTTTGGGTAATCTTATTGATTATATTACTGATTTAGAAAAATTGCCATGCAATCTGTTGTCAGTGACGGATTACAAAGTAATTTGACCCAACCCTGTGCATTGTATGCTGTTTACATTTTGTATACTGACCAAACACATTTTTTTGTTTGCTTGGCAAGTATAATGATCATGATCACGGCAGCTGAAATGTGGGTACATTGGGACAATGAAATCAAAGGTGTGTAGAATTATGGCCAGTCCTGCAGTTGTTGTGCTGACAATATTCATCCCCAGTGATGCGTTGACCTGCACAAAACAATAAAAGTGGATCAGGCCACACCACACCATCATAGGCATTGCATTTCAGACTATTTGAGTCGTAGATATTAGATACTGCATCAGGCTCCAGAAAATACGTCAATAGTGCCTCCATCTTGGTGTGCCAACAATCGAGCGGTAGATCAATGGAGGCCAATGGAGAAACGGGTGTCTCTCTTCTTTTTTTTTTTTAAGTATATTTTTTTAGGCTTTTGTGCCTTTAATTTTGACAGGACAGTAGAGAGAGACAGGAAGCGAATGGGTGAGAGAGTCGGGGTGGAATCCGGAAAGGACGTCGGGGCGGGAATCGAACCCGGTCGCCGGCGTGCAGCGCAGGTGCCCCAGCCAGCCGCGCCACGGCTGGGGCCAACAGGTGTCTCTGATTGCTGGCAAGTGTTGCCCATAGACAGTATTGTGTTGCCCCCACCAATATGGTGGCCATGTTGACGTACAGTATGCCACCTAACAGAACTCGACCAACATCACAGTATATGATTTGATCCACCAAATGTGTAACCTTCTTTTGATTGATTTGCATTAAATTAAATTAGCCTAAATTAAATTACTAAATACTTACAATATCCTGAATATCCTGTTTCACAAATCTACAATATCCCATAAATGTCTCACAAGTCAAATATGTAATTCAAATTAAAACACATTGTCTTGCAAAACACATTTATTTGAGTTTTTACCAAATATTTAACATGTATTGCCAAGTTGGAAGTTATGCAAGTGGCACGTATTCATGATAACATACATAACTACACCTTGTCTTGTTATCTGCCATCCTACTGGTAATAATGTGCATTCAACATAAACAAGTTTATATGCGCTCTAATGCCGAAAGGCAACAAGCTTCATATCCTACTTTTTCTATGGGGCTGTGGAATTGCCAATCTGCAGTGAACAAAGCTAATTTCATTCCTGCTCTGGCCTCACAGCTATCACTTCAGTTGGTTGCGCTTACAGAGACATGGATTAGGCCAGAAAATACTGCTACACCTGCAGCGTTGTCGACCAATTATGCTTTTTCGCATACCTGTCGCTCCTCTGGTAGAGGAGGCGGGGCAGGCTTTCTGATCTCTGATGACTGGAGGTTTACTCAGTTGCTACCGACTCAAAACCACAGCTCATTTGAATATCATGCCATCATGATAACTGAACCATACAAATTATACTTGGTGGTTATTTATCGCCCTCCAGGACAGCTTGGCAACTTTGTGAATGAGTTGGACATTCTACTGTCTGCTATTCCAATGGATACGTGCCCTCTGTTGATCCTTGGTGATTTTAACATTCATCTGGACAACTCCTCTTCAGTTGACTTCCTGTCCTTACTCTCCTCCTTTAGTATAACACGTGTTCACAGTCCTCCTACTCACAAGGCTGGTAAGGATCTTGATATGATTCTGCTACGTAACTGTACTGCAGACAACGTTTGGGTTAATCCTCTACATGTATCAGATCATTACTTCATTAGATTCTCTGTGCGTCTCCTTGATAACCCTACAGTTCCTGCTCCGACGATGTCATTCCGACGGAACCTCAGAAGCCTCTCAAGTGAACATTTTGCAACATTAGTAACTTCTGCTCTACCTATTCCAAGCTCATTCTCATCACTTGAGGTTAATGATGCTACAGACACTCTTTGCTCTACACTGGCATCCTGTCTGAATGCAGCATGTCCTCTTTCCACAAGACCCACTCGTTCTAAACCTCGCCATCCATGGCTGACAAACAGTATACGCTCAGTTCGCAAGGAACTTAGAGCTGCTGAAAGGAAATGGCGTAAATCTGGAGATAGAAATGATCTTAGTAAATACCAGTCTATGCTATCATCTTTTTCATCCACTGTCACACTTGCAAAAAGAACATATTATCAGAGTAAGATTGAGAACGCCACTGACAGCAGAAAACTTTTTGCTACGTTCAAGTCTCTTCTCAATCCTCCACCACCGCCATCAGCTACTTCACTGTCAGCAGATGACTTTGCAACATTTTTCACTGAGAAAGTTGCTAAGATAAGTGCTCAGTTTGATGACCCTATAAGAAGGACTCTGCCTGGTGTTAGCATGATGCCATCATTGGACTTTTTCTCTCCTCTTGATGAGGAAGCGGTCTCTCAACTGCTTCAGCGAAGCCGTCCAACAACATGCCCTTTGGATCCTGTCCCGTCTACGCTCCTGCAGTCTATAGCACCCGCTATTATACCGGCAGTCACACATGTATTTAATACTTCACTCAGTTCTGGAATAGTTCCTTCTTCTTTTAAACAGGCAAGAATTACGCCTTTACTGAAGAAAAGTACACTTAATTCAACTGATGTGAAGAACTACAGACCTGTCTCCCTTCTTCCTTTCTTGTCAAAGGTTTTGGAGAAAGTGGTCTTCAAGCAAATGTGTGACTTCCTCTATCAGAATAACCTACTAGACCCTATGCAGTCTGGTTTCAAGAGTGGTCATTCTACTGAAACTGCTCTTCTATCTGTGACTGAAGCATTGAGAGTAGCTAAGTCCTCTGCTCAGTCATCAGTGTTAATTCTGTTAGATTTATCTGCAGCCTTTGATACGGTTAACCATGACATTCTCCTTTCTACACTATATGAACTGGGAATTTCTGGGAAAGCTCTTGACTGGTTCAAGTCTTACCTTAAAGGGCGTTCTTTTAGCGTGTCTTGGCAGGGACAGATATCAAAGTCTCATGACCTCACTACAGGAGTCCCCCAAGGATCAGTATTAGGGCCCCTCCTTTTCTCTATTTACACCACTTCTTTAGGTGGGATTATTCGCTCTCATGGATTTGAATATCATTGCTATGCGGACGACACTCAACTTTTCCTATCCTTCCCACCTGAGGACTCTAGTGTTTCCCATCGGATCTCTGCATGCCTGAAGGACATTTCAATCTGGATGAAGGATCAGCACCTTCAGCTTAATCTTTCCAAAACTGAGCTCTTGGTGTTTCCAGCAAAAACAGCTATTTCCCAACAGATCAATATCCAGCTTGATTCATCCTCACTGACTCCAACCAGATCGGCACGTAACTTGGGTGTCATAATTGATGACCAACTTACTTTCTCTGAGCATGTTGCCTCAATTGCAAAGTCATGTCGGTATACCCTGTACAACATTAGGAAGATCAGACCTTATCTGACACAAGATTCCACTCAGCTTCTTGTACAGGCAATGGTTATCTCCAAGCTGGACTACTGTAATTCTCTGTTAGCTGGCCTACCTGCTTGTGTATTAAGACCACTACAGTTGATTCAGAATGCTGCAGCATGACTGGTCTTCAATCAGCCAAAGAGGACACATGTAACCCCTCTCCTAGTTACTCTCCACTGGCTCCCTATAGTAGCCAGAATTAAATTTAAATCTCTCACTCTGGCCTATAGGACACTGACTGGATCTGCTCCCAGCTACTTCAGTTCTTTAATCACGATGTACATTCCCAACCGCCCATTGCGATCTTCTGAGGAGCGTCTGTTATGTCGACCAACCATACATGCTAGGTCAAATTGTAGATCCTATTCTTCAGTGGTTCCGTGTTGGTGGAATGAGTTGCCCAGTGCTCTCCGTTCCAGCAACAGCTTTGGATCTTTTAAGAGGGGTCTTAAGTAGGGGGAGGGGATAATCATCAAGTTCAAAATTTCAACACACCCATTTGGGACTTGATTAACACTATCAATACAAGAACTTTGACACCAAAAGTAACTCTTTATCTTGAAAATGACCCCCCACCCCATGAAAATGAAAATAAGAACCCAAAAATTGGCATTTTCTGCACATTCCGCCTGGTATGTATGAGCTATTCTTACTGTTTGCTTATATACTGTTAAATAAATGCTTTCAAACCCATTTGATATTTACTGTAATAAACACTATCAAAAGAAGAACTGTTACACCTCAAAGTGACTCTATCTTGAAAATAATCCCCCATTCCTCTTTAAAATTGAAAAAAGAACACAAAAAGAGCATTTTTGGGGGGCTGTTCCACCCTTTGTATGCATTCACTATTCTTACAGTCACTATTCAATACTAAAAGACTCATTAGGAAACTCATTAGGAAATTTGCTTTTTATTTCAAATACAAAACAGTTAATTAATTTTTATTCAGTGACATTGGCCTGGAAAGAACTTGAACTTGTTGGTCTTAAGTAGCACTTCATATTTTTCTTAGTCTTTCAAGACTTTCTTGGAATTTGGCATACTCCAGTGTGGTTCGGTCACTCCTCTTGCCTAAGTAGGCCATGAGAGCATTTTATTTTATTTTTAATGATCAAAGGGTGGGAAAAGGAGGAAAAACCCATGTCCGATTTAGTTTTTTGGGTGGGGTGGGGGGTTTATTTCATGATAGGTACCAACTTCCAATACAAAATATCTCCCAAATGACCCAATGCACCATCCCTGAAGTGGGCGTAATCATTTTCCAATTTTTTAATTTTTAGGCCATTTATCCCCCCCCCCTACTTAAGGCATATTTATTTAATATGCACTTAGTCCTTTGAGTTTGTGATGTGTTATGGTTTGTATAATAGTATTGTTTTGTTATAATTTGTCTATTGATAGAATTTGAAATTTATTTTGCTATTGTCCTTAAATTTAGCCTTACCATGCTTTAGTTATTATTATTATTATATATAATTAACTGAGTGACTTATTTGATTGCTATTCTCATTTCACTGTTTTATTTCTCATTAGGTTAGTGCTTAAAATTATTGTTTTACTGATAATATTACTATTCTCCCTAGTTTGTAATTGTTCACTGTTAATTTAATTTGTATTGTTATTTATTTGTATGTCGCTTTGGACAAAGGCGTCTGCTAAATAACCATAGCCATAGCCATAGCCAAAACTAGATGCACCGCATAGTGGTACACAATATGACCGCCGCACAGTTCTGCACATTCTCTCCACATAAATACATTGATGCTTGTCAACCTGTCTTGTAACTCCTATTTGTGCAATTTATGCATATATATATATATATATCCTACTCTTGCAGCTCATGTGTATATAAATGAGTGTGTGTGTGTGTGTGTTTGTTTGCTTTTTGTGTGTGTGCCTGTGTGTGGGTGCATGTGTGTGTCTGTGCGTGTGTGTCTGTGTATATGTGTATGTGTATGTGTGTGTGTGTGTGTGTGTGTGTAGGTGCATGTGTGTGTCTGTGCGTGTGTGTACAGTATGTGCATGCGTGTGTGTGTGTACGTGTACGTGTGTGTGTGTGTGACAGTAACATTCTTAACCAGCAACCCTCTGCTCTATAGCATCATCTGCAGGCCGATGGGTGTCACTAAATGTACACATAAATACATTTATTTTATAGCCCCCCATGAATGAAATTCCACGAAACTTGGCATACTCCCAGAGGATGCCAGGTTAATCATACACATGAAATTTGGTGCAGCTCATAACATTTCAGGGGCGATTAAAGCAATATAATATTGAATTTTCATTTTTTACCATAAGGGTGCAAATCACAAATGGCTGGTTATAAGCTAAATTGATGCGGGGTCTTGACCAACATACCATAACTATTTAGTCATTCTCGGTGCCACGGTTCAGGTACAGTAGTTATTTAGGAACAACTGCATTTTTGGGGTTTTGGGGGGGCTAGCACGGGGGTGGAGTGGTCCCCGGGGACCAAACAAAAGTTTTCCGTAAAAGTCTACTGGAGCTACATGCCCACCAGGTTTCGGTGTCCTGGGGATCGTTGATCAAAAATTCAGGAAGTAGATGACGATAGTCTATGGTGATTATAGTCATAATATTACCATATCTGAGTCAGTGGGAAGGGATTCATAATTAAATATACTTACCAAACACCGATTAAGCTGCTTAGAAGCTTTCACAGTGAGTGAACCAGCTGTGATGTACTGAAAGAACGAATATTCTGTTTACTACAGAGTGTACATAAACATACATACATATATATTCTTGTAGAGGTGGCTAACCTTGACAAAATGCAAAAAAAAAAAGGTTTTACACCAGAGGTTTCTGTTAAGAAACATCATAATAAGTCAAACATTTAATATTATAGCTGTCAATCACTAAACCAAGTTAAATGTTAAAGAACACACTTTTAAATGAAGAAAATAACACAAAGACTGAATCTCACAATAATGGCTCCCCAGATCATGATACCAAAGTATGAGGACACCATCCCAACGAATGCCGATACAATGCCGAGCATGAATATGACCATGCCTGTCATTATTTGAACTGTCTGTGCGGGGACAAACAAGACGAAACAAAACAACATTACATTACATTACAGTTTGCATAACATTACTTTACATTTTAACCAAAGTGACTTACAAAAAGGGAAACAATCAAAGGTACAGTGCAACAAGGACAAGTTAGTGCAGCAATAAGTTAGTCTGGCTATCACCATACTAAGCTCAGTCTTTTAAGATTGAACATTAATTCACCTGAGAAAGGTCTATGACCGAAACGTCGTGAATAAATGTTTGCATGCGTAATGGACAGTGTGCGGGATTCTCTCTTTTAAGATTGAACATTATCTGGGGAGTTGGAGGTTTATTTCTACTGCACAAGAGGCATGATCAATGAGCATAGTTCAAATGACTGTACACTTTTGGATAGTCCCTCAACCAATCTGACCAACCATCGGGGTGCGCCTTTTGGATAAGCTAGTTTGTGATCGGACCCAGAAGAAATGAACAGGAAGCAGGAGAGATAGACGTACAGGTTTCCAGCCTGAGCTGCAGGGCGAAATCCAAATCGCCGGAAAATCAGGCAGGGTAGCCAACATCCAGCCTAGCAATAAGCACTTCTTCTAGAGAGTCAAGAGTCAGTTCTTGTCAGGTGGTAAGTGCTAGATTTGGCATGTCTAGTTGTTGGTGTAGTGCTAGGGAGGAGGTACTCTCTGAAGAGATGGGTCTTTAGGAGTTTTTGGAAGGTAGAGGGACAGCCCTGTTGTGGTATGATCTGGTAGTCCACCAACGGGGAGTTTGATAGCATATTGAGTCAAGGCCTGAATTAGATATGTTGTAAAGTGCAAAGCATGTTATGATCTTGCAGACAGGAAGCTTATTGTGAAAGGAAATATTTCTAAATTATTTCACTTCTGGAACACTGAGATCACAGACACTTACACCCAGGACAGCTGGCTCTCTCTTTAGGAATCCTCTGAGTGGAGAGGAAGCTGGTTGAACAACTCCAGTCTGGTGTGAAATGTCACTTTGAATACCTTGTTGTGGGTACAGATGGCTGAGCACTATCATGTCATTGGTAGGAGAGCTGGCCATTGTTGATGATGGATAGTGCATGAGCCTAAATCAACCAACTGTAAGCAAAATGTTCTTCAGAGTAAGTTGTGAAGCTTAACCATGTGCCGTATTTTGCAATGCAATGCACATCCTATGTGTCTGGGTTCCCCTTCAGAAATAATAATAATAATAAAAACATATGTGAATATTTAAATAGAGCTTTCTCCTAAATACTGAAAGTACTTACTTGTTAAAACCTTTTGTATCGACTTATTAACCCTTTCCTATTCTTCTTCCTTCCTAGAAGTAATCTTATGAAGACCCCCCCCCCCCCCCCCCCCAACTACTCCAGTTTCAGTTTTACAACTATGTTAACATATAATTCACACTCATTGCTTAACCCTCATCTTGTCCTTGGGGTCAATTTGACCCCAAGCAGTGTTTAACATCCTAAAATATATGGTTCACTTTTTGTTTTGCTTCAAGTTTCATGACTTTTCCTCATTTGAAGGGAACAACAGAGTAAACATAAAATTTGCACAAAAATATGTTTCCAATGTCCTGTAAAAAAAATAGTTACGTTTGTGGTATTGGGGTCAATTTGACCCCATTTTTATGAAACATGAGGTAAATGAAAATTTGACACAATATGAATATTATTATTGTAATAGTATGAGAACATGTACTTATTATCATTATTACATAAACAAGTATTACATATAAGTTATTTTGGCTGGTCTGAAAAAGTCCAAAAACTCAGCCTTTGGGCTGTTGACACTGGATTGGCCATATTGCCAGCCAGGGTTCCAGGGTTCATAAAGGGGTGTGGGGGGGTGGGATTGTTTTGTAGGGCTTTTGATGGTGGTTATTACACTCTTGTTAAGTACCTACCACAAAAAAAACTGGGTAAAAAAAATAATTTCAATCATTTTTTGAGAGTTTTGTTAGCTGGGGTCAAATTGACCCCAAGGATAACGAACGTCGGTAAAATTTGAGGACAACATGAGGGTTAATGACCCTATTAAGTAGTTATTAATTATTGAGTTCTAAATCATCCATGTTTTCTATTTAAGTCCAAGTTAAGACAATACATGCTCACAAACTTACATTTGAGGAACTCCCGCTGAATGGACATAGGATAGCCTTCAGAGCAACAGTGTTAGGCCTGCTTTCTGCAGTGGCATGCTCTTCACAAGATCGCACAACCGAACAATCTTCTTGTGCCACTTTTGGTGGCTGTGGGGCTTATCAGGTTTCCCTGCTGTCAGGTTGTGTGATGTTGCAAAATATTGATTAAACATCGCCCTCTACTGGTGAAGAGACATTCCATGCACCTTACATGTTTCTCAGGTGCAGATCATTGCTCTTTTTGTCCATTCTCCCTTCCTCCCTCCCTTCCTTCCCTCCTCCTGTCCTAACTCCTACTTCTAATTCATTTTGTGAAGGAATGATAGGGGGGTGGACGAACAAAGGATACGTTTATACGTCCTCCCTCGCTCCTCGATCCTCACTGATCTACATAAAGAATGATGGGGCAGTAACAATGGGATAGTCTATCACTTCTTCTATCTTTGTGTAGATCAGTGAGGATTGAGGCCTGAGGAGCGAGGGAGGACGCATAAACACTGAATGAGAGGCACCCTAAATCATTAAAGCATTTTCCCCACCTACTGACGAATGGAGAAAACACAACACTATGGTTTGTGTACCCTTTAGCCTTGCTTTTGGTTTGCAATGGCTACCTTGTGAATAAGGCGAATCAACAGGTTACACACAAATGGCAGAGAATATGAACTATACCAAAGCTTAAAAATATCATATGAATATGGACTATTCCCACTTATTGAGCCTGATAATGTGGTAATGTTTGATGGTTCTAGAGATAAATTAAAACTTGCCTAAATACAACACATAGCCTAAACAAAAAATGCATGGTAATGAATGATGATTCCTGCATATGTAAGGTATTTTCTTGGTCTATCCACTCATTTATTGAGGTTAATCAATCGCTACAAACTTGTTTGAAACTGAAAGGTGACAGACTGGAGGGGGGACTTTTCACCTTGGCAGCTTGGACCAGTGATGGCACAGTTCCAACTGGAAACGCTTCCGCATGCGTATTGGCCCTTCCACCTCTCTCCGTTCTAACCTCCACTGGTTGCAAATACACAAATGAGACCGCAGTTGTGGGCTAGTCGTCACTTTTGTTATCACATTGATACCGCATTGGGCTCCAGAATGTACGTAAATAGTGCCGCCATCATGGTGGTCAAACGATCATTGGAGCCAAATTCACAGTGTCCAGGTGTCTGGCCGAGTTGATGTTAATGATGCCTTAATTGGCAGGGTAAAACATCTTCCTGTTTCTGTCTTTCCTGTAGACTGAGCTGTTCCAGAGGAAGTTAGTTTACACAGTGGCGACATCTTGTGAAATAGGCTCATGGAGAAACAGGTGCTCTGTGTGTAAAAAGCAAAGCTCAATGAAAGGATTTTATCCAATCTAAATAGTACAACATAACATTATTGTGTGGCGGCCAGTGTTTATAAGATACATTTGATAGTGAATATACAGAAATGGCTGTACATACACATGCACACTTCAAGAATATGATGAAGACACAAAGGCAATCTGCAAGGTTATAATTAGTTTTAAACATAAAGATCCCCCTGTATCTGTATGTGGTCATATGTCTTTTTCTTGGGTAGCGGCGTATTCTGGGGGCAGATCTTCAGGTCTACCAACCATCAGGCCATCAACACTGCTGTAATCAGGAGGAGGCACCACACTGCTTCGGAAGAGAGGCGTCTGGAAACGCAACATATGGCAAGTTAGCTGAGGGATATATTTGTATCTATCATAAGGGTCAGTCATAATGATCTTTCCATTTGAATGTTCAGGACTCTGTACCTCTGAAGTATTCAGGGGAGGTGCAGAAAGGTGGGAGGTGGGCACAGAGGGTGGCACCTGGTTTGAAATGTACATCACTTGCTGCAAAATGACATACAAAACATGCAGAGGTACATTCAATGAACAGTTTACTAACTTGACAGCATGAGTGCTATTGGACTACGAACACTTCTCACCTCAGTGCTAGTGGAGCAGGTGGCTTTGCAGGCAAACGTAGATACACAGGTGGAAACCATGAACTCCAGCACTGACAACACTAGCATCACTAAAGCTATCCCCCCACTCTGTTGTAGGGAAACCAATATCATACACAACGATCGTAAGACAGATCAATGTTATTGTGTAGTATAAATATAATATACAATTTATAATGCCACCTACCCGGCAATTGACATCAGCAGGAAATATTAGGATAAATAAATCCATGCTATGCGTAATTATAGCAAGTACTGCTGTTATTGTGCTGAAGATGTTCATCCCCAGTGATGCTTTCACCTAAAATATAAATAAATCAAAATCATATCACAATAACCATTGTCTATTTCAGTTCAATATATTGGATTGTGTTCCGTGAAACTGGGGAAAAGCATAGTTCACTGTTTCCACAACTGAATTGAGTCTGTCCAGTGGACGTGGACCGGATCCGCAGGAGCTACGCAGACCAGACGCGTCTAAACCAGCGGAAAGCGTTTCCCCCCCGCATAAACCCAACTATACCTGACTTATGCAGAGTCGAAGACTGCATGCTTCTTTGTGATTATTGGTAAGTGCATTATTCAAGTAAAATTTGGGTAGCACTTCCTTTTACAATCCCCTAATTAATAGGTATTTACCAGGTAACAACATGGTAATATTGTGTTATTATGTGGTAACTAATATAGGTAAAATGAGGGTAACTACAGAGTAAATATAAAACAATTACATAGAAATTTCTTGACTATTACAAAGAAACTATTCTGAATTAATATTTAATTACTTCTGAGAATGTACAGGTAACTACATAATAATTATGACACAATTACTACATAAAAAGAAATAAATTATGGCCATGTTCCCTAGTAATATCATTCAATATTTCAACCATTCAGTTACCTACCATGTAATTATGTGGTAACTAACTGGTAAAAATGAGGGTAACTACAGAGTAAATATAAAACCATTACGTAGAAATGTCTTAACTATTACAAAGAAACTATTCTGAATTAAGGGTCAATTACTTCTGTAAAATAAAGGTAACTACAGAATAACTATTACACAATTACCACATAAAGAATGAGAAATCATGGCCATGTTACCTAGTAGTACCATTCAATATTTCAACCATTCAATTACTTACCATGTAATTGTGCTACTTTGGCTGGTAATAACTTTGCTTGAAACTGGATTTACTGGGAAAGAACAAATTCGTTTCTAAGAAACTACATTCTTTATTTCCCTTTTATTTTGCTGTCATCACCAGCACATAGGCCTATACCCATTTATCATGCATGGGTTTATTCAGTACTTATCTCATAACAACAAATCCATCAGGGTCCATCTTCCATATTACTGGGTCATTGTACATACTGATTAAAATGTACTTAAATACATGGTTGTTTCCATTATACTGATGTCCGCACCCAATTGTCACCTTGCATTTTCCGCCATGCATTTTCTGCAATATTACCTGATTAAACTGAACTAATTTCCAGGTAAATAAGATGAAACTGGACTGGAAAAGAAAGCCTGAATTTTTACCATGTTACTAACAACCACTTACCAAGTAATTATACAAAGACATTTCTTTTCAACTCCAACCTAGGGTGTAGGTTATGCATATATTCTGCAATATTACCAGGTTAAACTGAACTATTTTCTGAGTAAATAAGATGAAACTGGACTGGAAAAGAAAGTCTGGATTATTCCACCATTGTCAATAGCTGCTTTCTAAGTAATTACACAATGACCCGTCTCTTTTCATTCAAACCATTCAAGTTATGACCATGCATTTTCTTCAGTGTTACCAGGTTACTCACAACTATTTTTCTGAGTAAATGAGATGAAACCCTTAACCTCTAGCTCAATTTTCATTAGCTCAAATAATACAAATGTAACACAAACTACACATTTCCATTCTTTTTACTTTTAGAATCAAAACATAATATCTTGACAACATTTCAGTAACTATGAAATGATAAACAAAATATTTTCAGCCTACCCTGAAAACGTTGACTCTTGTAGGCTGGCAGTCATGTTTGTTGAATTTCATGGGTATGCATTGGTTTAGATGAAAATATTTTGTTTATAATTTCATAGTTACTGAAGTGTTGTCAAGATATTATGTTTTGATTGATAATGAAATTATAAACAAAATATTTTCAGCCTACCCATACTGAAAACGTTGACTCTTGTAGGCACGTCATGTTTATTGAATATCATGGCTATGCATTGGTTTAGAATGGAAATATTTTGTTTATAATTTCATAGCTGAAATGTTGTCAAGATATTATGTTTTGATTCTAAAGTAAAAATAATGGAAATGTGGATTTTATGTTACATTTGTATTATTTGAGCCAATGAAAATTGAGCTAGAGGTTAAGGGTTATCAGGAAATAAAAGTGGGAGAAAGACACGACACCACCGGACACCACGGAGAAGCATGGGGAGAAGAAGGGAGGACGACTGTTTAGAGGGAGAAGTTTACTGCAGCCTAACACATGTATAGCCTTTGTGTTTAGTGGGTAAAAGACTCACTTAAACATTACTGCTAGACGGTGAAGTTGTGTTGGAAGTGAAAATTTCGAGAACTGCGACCGAGAGTTTCCCGCGAGTATAAAGCCTTCTTCAGCTAGTCAGCAAGACCTAGCTGTTAGCACGATGCGGCTTGTCAATGACTTTGTGTGATATACACTAATCCAGCGCGAACTTTATGGGCGCTGCCATCTTGAATATCGCCATTACTGCGTGCCTGCGAGTGTGACACTTGCCTGTGCTTTTCAATGAAAGCATCCTGTCAGAGAATGTCTAACAAGAGATCCCGCTCATGAAAGAAAATGTCAGGTGTAAGGGAAAATTGGATCAATGATGTCAGACTGTGCCAAAACTTAGGCTACCGATGAAGGTAATTTATTAACAACATAAGGTATTAAGACGTGTATTAATGACTGTGGCAAGTTACTTCAAAATCGTAATACATTATGTATTACTTGTTACTTTCATTTCAAAGTAATGTGTTACACTACAATATGTCTCTGAATTGTAAAGCATTACACTACTACTGCATTACTTTTGAGTAACTTTCATATAAACTTTAATAGCCTATATAGCCTATATATATCTACATATACATACATAGCCTATATATATATATATATATATATATATATATATATATATATATACTGTATATATATATCAGGGTGTCTGCAGGTTTTAACAAGTGCAATTTTAGACTTTTTTTAGACCATCATGGGTTAAATTTAAGACCATCACGAAGTATTAAAAAAAGAAATAACAAGCCAGATTGCGGTCAATTGACATCCTGTCATCATCCTGCATCCTGTGACGACAGCAGGGGTCAAAATTAACTTTTTGGCTTACCAGCCAATGTGGCTGGTAACTGGAAAAAGTTACCGGCCAAACAGATTTTTTACCAGCCAAAATTAAAAAACAAATTTTAAAGCTATTGTTAAGTACTAATGATATAGTACCTTTAACTATTGCTTGTTTTCATGTCATTATACACTATATTTGGAAAAGATTTAACAAAGACCATTTTTTTTAATTTTCCAGTCATTATTACACTAACCATTTTTATACCTGCAGTATTTTTTAATACCTTAAATTTCATTTACGTGTATCTCATTCATACTTGTTCAATCATAAGGATGAAAGAACTGAACATATGAGGCAAAGTAATAAAATAAAATAAATTCATGTGTCATGTCATGTTCATCCACTATGCCCTCCATAAAGTCTGGCCTTTTCTTTCGAACACCCTTTCACGTGACTCTCAGCATGATATAGTTTTCCGCCTCACTTATGGATACAATGTTTAATTCTGGCTCTATCACTCAGCCTATCACTGACACAGAAGTTGCGCTATCGCTGTCTGTTTTATTTACTTTCATTTTGCGTCATATATCACGCCAGTCAAGGCGTCAATAATTTAATAGGCTACAGAACGGAAAATGGCAGGGGTGGACAGGATTAGCTGACAAATCTGTGATGCTCGCTTGTAGTTCTTCAAGTTACAAGCTCAACTAACGCTGCAGTTTTCGAGCGGCCAGATCAGACCGCTGTCATTCACTGCCACTGGACAGAGCAGCCACTCTTTTAAAGCACGCGGCTGCCTGGTAACACCGAAAAAAATACATGATGACAACTAGACTGGTTGGAATTTAAAAAATCAATCTTTGTGTAATTAGTTAAAAAGAAGCTGTTAAAGAGAAACTATGCAGGATTGGCGATTTCATCTTAAGTTTTTCATTTTCGCTCGTTTTATGCTTGCATATTTTGGCCATTTTTGCAAAATCACTTGAAATCCTATTCCTAACCCACTTACAGCCACTGAGTTGGAAGCACTGAAATGGATATTAAACACGTCAATCATCTGCGGAACGGGCAGGGCTCGAAAAACTCCAGCCAATAGTATCCTAAACCCTATACCATCATTTCACAGCTCATTCGTCAATCTAACGGTCTTCCTCTCCCCCCCCCCCCCCCCCCCCCCGCGTGCGCGACCCTTTCGTGCACATAGCACAAAAGCTGTTGACCGCGAGTCAGTGCTGAAACGAAACTAACTAGGCCTGCTGCACGTCCCATAATGTTCCCCTCTAGTTGTATGTGTCACTTCATTTCTATACAAACCAAGGCAGCGGATACCTACGGAAACTCAATCACCCACACAATAAATAAGCTATGTAGCAAAAATTACATTTTATGTGACTTGAAACTGAAAATTAACCGCTTGGAGCTACAGTGGAATAGGCGAACCAATGGGCCAGCACTAAACTCGGATATTTTCAGAAGATAAACACCCTGGTAAGAACCAAACCAGATTCTGTTCAAATATACACACCTATGGCTTCTGAAAAATGTAAGGTATATCAAATGTTATTTTGGTGTTTTAAAATGCATCGTTGTTTTAGAATTTCCAAACGAAAGGGCTGGTAGACTAAGGTGCTTTTACCATAATGTAGGCTATAAAATCATCTTCCTTGTCTGATTTGTGGAACTATTACCTACAACCCTTTGGAGGTGAATAAAGAATGTAATTGGGGAAGTTGATGTGAGCGATTGTATGGAGACTAGAGCTCATAGTGCTGTAGACGCAGGCTGGCATTTCATTTAGCCTGGGCATCTGAATTCTCGTTCGTGCATGAATGTGCGTCCATGGAGGGCAGGACTTGAGGATGTTCAAAATCTGCCGGCCGTTTTGCGAATTCCGTACCCAACCTTTAATAGGCCTACCTAGCTGTGCTAGATAGACTTGCCTGCATATTACAAGGACACCGGGTTATGTCATGTAAGGAACTGGTTCTGCAAATAAACGGAAACATAGTCTACATTGCAAAATGACTTCAACTTTATTAATGTATGGTGAATAAATGTTACACTACTGTGCAGTGTGCACAGACCCAAGCTTTTCTGAGGCGAGCATGTTAGCAGCGGTTTGCTAACTATGCTAACGTTAGTTATCTACGAGTCTCCTCTAAATGACAATCATATTATACACGATGCTGACAGTGCTGAGAACATCCTTGTTTATCTTACTTATATCCTTGTTTATCTTACTTACATTAAAGAGAAACTATGCAGGATTGGCGATTTCATCTTAAGTTTCGGTTTCGTTTTTCATTTTCGCTCGTTTTATGCTTGCATATTTCTCTGCAGAGCTTCCCCGACAGCTATAGCGTGTATATTTATACATATATAGGCTATATATAAATATTTAAATTGCGAGCGTGGTTCTTCTTGTTCTTTATGCGTCTCAGCCTTCCAGATGTAAACAGGGAACGATCGTCTCCTGAATAAACTGCAAGGTTGCAATAGCCGATAGGGACCCTGGGGCGGGAGGAAATATTACTGTTTTCGATAAAACTGGTCAGTCAAGCAAAACAACGATTTCTAAGCGATTTTATGACTATGAAAAAGTTGCATAGGGTCTCTAAGTTGACTGTGTGGCTTAATCCACAGATGGGGTGGAGCGGTTTCATTACGGTTTGCTACGGAGTAAAGCTTTAAAATAGGGGATAGCTGGGAGGAGAGACTTTAATCTAATTTAAAGCAACACCATGGAGTTTTTCAACCTTTTGGGGTTCGGGTACGAACCGGTACGAACCAAAGAACTACAAAATTCGACTGCTTTACGGCATAGGCTATAGGGCACACTTCCCCCACCACTTCCTCAAATTCTGTGCGAGCGTTGAATAGACGCCTTATAAACATGAGCTACGTGATCTTTTGGCGTGAAATTATATTCATATGATGATATGCTGAAATGCATGCTATGGGCTAGGCTACCTGGAATAGCTATAGCCTACATTTCACACGCAACGCAGGCAGTCCGAGTTTGCCCAAGACGTGAGAACTCCTCCTGCAGAAATCGGCTTATCAACAAAAGCACGTGTATCCTAGCTCTGTCATCTAGTCACTAGATTCTAGTGTCATCATGCTGCCAACCAAACTGCACGGGAGCTGGTTATGTGTGCTAGTTATAGCTCAACGTGTAAATCTACCGCCTATAGGCTACTGACCAAACAATTATCTTGAAAAACAAAGTTATCACGTGTAAGATTCTGTCATCATATTATAAGAGCTCTGCCTCTCAAAACATTTTGGGCGTGCAAATATATGCCACTATGGACGTGAATACCATAGAATACAATATCTGGTGACCATCGATTTTTTTTTTTATGTTATAAAGACACTAAAAATTAGAGATGCACCGATTGCAATTTTTTGGCCGATTCCGATTTCCGATTTTTCATCGAGTTTGACCGGCCGATACCGATTTTAGCCGATTCCGATTTAATTTCTTCTAACCACTTTACAGCACAAACAAAGAGTTATTTTCTAGCCTATATTTTCTTTAATACAACATGTTAGAAATGTAATCAACTTATCAATGGCTGGTAGAAAAATGTGAATAGACAGATTCTTCTTCAAGTCTTCTTCAGCTGCAGTAATCCCAGTGTGGGACATTCATTTCACACATGTAGAAATGCACTAGGAACACTTTCTTTCTTCTCACATCCATATGCAATATCCAACTGTAAATATCTTCAGAATAGCCTACTAATAACTGAAGTTAGTGCTACATAGGCTGAGATGTTGGAAAATGACAACAAAAAAAAACTAATTTTGAGAAGCCTTGAAATTAACACAGCAAATGACATACATTCTCAGTCCACACTCTTCTTTGAACTTTCGCGATTGCTTGCGGATACTAAGGAAGTGTCCATATTTGGATGGCATAACGTCATGCAGGAGATCGAAACACAGCTTTCCAACGACACCACGCATGATATGTTTTGTATCACGGTCGCGGTAGGCTAGTTTATGACACGTTAGAATGCTAACTTTTGGCGAATTTAGAAGAAATATACAGGCGTGATCAGACAAAAGGTAATGAAATAAACCTCTAAATGTGTAAATCGGACTTAGTTGTTGTAGTAGTGTGAAAGAATACATGATAAGTTGGCAAACCGAAGCAAAACTATGTTTATTCCTGCCGTGTCTCGCCTTAAGTTGAGTAAAGGCTATGTCGCTGCTCATTGATAGCGCTTGTGGTTCAGCTGTGGGCACGCAATTAGCGGCAAGGACGGGCTTTGATGAGCGCTGTAACCTGAAGTGACAGCTTAGTATAGTAAATTCCACGCAATATGGCAAAGCACAGCGTTCGCTGCATAGAAAAACTCAGTATTAGTGCTTTATCCAGCCCTGACTGTTGGCCTAGCTTCATCAAACTTTGCAAACTCAGCTGTGTGAGTGTGATGTTGTTACAAGTACGTGCGAGTGCATTTGACCGGCATAAAATCGGCATGTCTCAGACTGACCGGCCGGTCGCCGGTCGTGGCCGATCACGTGAAAATCGGCCGATTCCAATCGGCGGCCGGTCGATCGGTGCATCCCCAGTAAGCACAAGAACGTCTGCAAGGCGTCTTGCAGATGTGTTCAAAAGGTCTGGAAGGCGTCTTGCAGATGTATTCTAGAGAGCGTTTGCTCATCTGGCAGACGTATCTGATACGTCTTGCTAAGTTCTTCAAACAGCGTTTAGCAGCCGTATCCCAGATGCTCATCAATACGTCATAATAGGACGTCCATCTTCCTAATGTCTTACAAAGATCTTATAAAGGTATTAAATATGATAAAGTTCTAGAACTATGACACACATTCTCAGTGAGATGCCGACGCTGTTTGTAAGATCAAAATAAGACGTTCTAAATGGAACGCGATGTAATTAAGCTGTTCAGATCTTTTCCAGGCGTCTCGGAGACGTATTTGTCTCTATTTGTGCTGACTGGGTCTCTACTAAAAATGAACACCCTAGATTAGGCTACGCTATTGCTCATAAATATCGTAATAATTTTTTTTTAAAATAAGTAATTGACCAACAATGACCAACATCATCCCAATACCGAGAACGTGCACAGACCTGAGCTGAAAGCCTAGTTTTACAAATGTATCACATAACTGGTATCGTAGTAGGCTACCACATAATTTAATATTTAATGTGCAGCCTCAAGTCTAGCCTACTGTACGCTATGTCTAACTTGCTTCTGGTGTAACCGTGACAGATTTTACGACATATATAAGAAATTACCGTTTCCCAACTGTAGGGGGACCCTGAGAGCAAAACTTACATGGTGTTGCTTTAATATAATTACAAAAAAAGTATAATCAAGATTGAAAGCCATCATTCTGTGTATCGGTGTTGCGTTAACCCCACACATTTCGTTTGGCTGTCTTTTTTTAATTTACATCACTATATAATCTTATAAAACCGGGGAAAAATCACGGCTCCCAATGCATTTCTATGAAGCCATAACGTGAAACTGTCGGACCCTATCTTCATGTGCGGAGCTACTGCACTGCCATTGGCTCATCCGCGTTCGATAGGCGGGACTTAGCCAAAGGTGAATTACATGGTAAGTAATTGAATGGTTGAAATATTGAGTGGTACTACTAGGTAACATGGCCATGATTTCTCATTTTTTATGTGGTAATTGTGTAATAATTATTCTGTAGTTACCTTTATTTTACAGAAGTAATTGACCCTTAATTCAGAATAGTTTCTTTGTAATAGTTAAGACATTTCTACGTAATGGTTTTATATTTACTCTGTAGTTACCCTCATTTTTACCAGTTAGTCACCACATAATTACATGGTAGGTAACTGAATGGTTGAAATATTGAATGATATTACTAGGGAACATGGTCATAATTTCTTTCTTTTTATGTAGTAATTGTGTCATAATTATTCTGTAGTTACCTGTACATTCTCAGAAGTAATTAAACATTAATTCAGAATAGTTTCTTTGTAATAGTCAAGACATTTCTATGTAATTGCTTTATATTTACTCTGTAGTTACCCTCATTTTACCTATATTAGTTACCACATAATTACACAATATTACCATGTTGTTAAAGCTTGGTAAATACCTAGTAATTAGGGGACTGTAAAAGGAAGTGCTACCAAAATTTGTGTAAATGTAAACTGATGTTGATGTCATGTTAGTCTGTTAAATATTCATATTAAACACAAAAGTTTACACTGACATTGGCTGCGTTTCCCAGATTCGATCTTTCTTAAGGACTTAAGAAGGCTCCAAAGAAGGAATCGCTAAGAAGGAGCGCTAAGATACGGGTGTTTCTCAGCCGCATTCTTAACTGCCGCGTTCTTGACTGCGTTCTTAACTAGGAGAACCTTAAGATCAAGCCAAAGAAGCTTCTTAAGAAGCTCTTAACGAGAGCTGTTCACCACGGTGGTGCTGAAACTGAATCAATCGATGCCAGGCAAATTAGCTTAATTCAAAAAATGGTGGAATGTCCCTCTAAGGTCAGCCTATATGAACCAATTAATTATAATTATAAAAAATCAAATGATACACAGATTAAACTAAGGTAGTCCATCATTCAGTCTGTTTTTTGTAGGTGTAGACAGTCCATGTGTTACTATCATTAACCTCCTTAGTCCAGACTACTGAAGTTTGGAAATTTCTCTTTGTAAACATAAATAAAATGCCTGTCTGAAATACCTGAAAGCTTTGAGAGTAGTGGTAAAATGTAATGAAGTTTAAATGTTGCATTAAGGTTTGATTGCAGTCAGTGTTGAATGGTCATTGTGTACTCACCAAACAAGGATTGAGCTTCTTTGCAGCTATAACAGTGAGAGAACCAGCAGTGATATACTGAAAGACAGGATGTTTTTACACATGAAAAAAACCAAAAAAAACAAACAATACAAACAGAGGTTTTTACAATACAAAGTTAACTTACAGTTTTTCTCAAATGCTAAAACACAAAAGCCAACCCTCTTAACCAAATGACCAGTTGTCTAAAAACATTTACTAAATCTAGCCTCAATTTTTCATAACACATTTCACATGAAGACACAATTCACAAAACACAATCCTCCGTTCTCATAAATCACTAAGCACATTTTTCCTTGCTAAAACACATGTTGCAAAACATATTCTCAAATGAAAGCTCAGGTGATGCAAAATGCTTGCCACAGTCAGCAATAACTGAACACAATGAACACACCTGGCGTCATTCATTACACACAACGACTCAAATATGAAGACACTTGTTGCTAATGCGCACAGTGACTGTGGTGTGTGTGTGTGTGTGTGTGGTGTGAATGAAGAAAATAAAAGAACTTCACACCCTGATCACGTTTTCTGTTGTGTGCAATAGATTCTGTTTTTTGCATTGAGTTGTGTTACAGTAGTGTACTTGGAGAATTTTCTGTACTCTTCATATGAAACTCACAACTCTAAATGAAGAGCTCTTCTCCAAAACGCTATAAATCCATTTTATAGACATTACTGTACTGTAACAATTTAATCATGTTACTGTATTTACCTACAGTAATTGTGTGTTTCAGGTAATAAGAATGCAGTTTTTTTGTTTTTACTGAGTAAAGATAAATTACTGTAACTAAACATAACCCAATACAGTTTCACTGAGATTACTTGAAAAACTAAATTTTAAAAATATATTTATGAAAATTCATTACATAGTAAAATGGTGGATATAGCGTTTTGGAAAATAACTCTTCAAATGCCTAATACTCTGCCGAGATCTAAGAAGATCAGTTACTCTAAACTTTTTTAAAAATATGCGTTGGCAGTTATGAAACAAAGAACCTTCTCACAAATTGAGCATTGTGTTTTCAATTGTTTTGCTGTAGTGTGTAATGATGTGTATAGTGTATAAGTATATGTGTATAAGCTTCGAGCTGCTCTTTTGGTGTGAAAGTTTGAGTTTTGAAGTGAGAAGGTGTGGTTGTGCTTATGTAGCTTTAGAAAAGGTTATTGTGTTTAGACATTGGGGAACATGGAGGAAACGTTTGTGAAATGTGTTTTGGCATTTGAGAAAAACTGTAAGGATTCAACTAGAAATAATTAAATACAGGAAAAATAATCTATGAAAAAAATCTCACAATGATGGGTCCCCAGATCGTGATCCTAAAAAAGTAAGTGGACATTGTTGATCCCGTCAGGAAACCAAACAACAATACAACCACACCAATCATTATTTCAACCGTCTGTGGAAAATAAAATCAAAGAACAGATGTTAAGTTGTCATTGTTGAATAGACGTTATTTGCAAAAAGTTTCAAAATTCATTGTTGGTTATTAGCAGGAGTTACATTGATCTGTAATAGGTGGCAAGCTAAGGCCTACCGTGCACCCCCACCTCCCAACAAAACCATATTTTTTTGACTGGATGTGTAGAATATGAATCTGAATGTTAACATTGAACATTTTGGGATTGATATAGTGAGCTATTTTCATGTATAGGCCACAACCTAGATACGTCTACCACACACCCCAAACCCCCTCTCCTTCAGTCTGTAGAATATGGATCTAAATTCAACATGCTGGGGACCTATACTATTTATTTCTTAAATAAAATGTTGGTGTCGGCAAATGAAAAGTATGACCACCAACCACATACCCGCATGCCTCTTGGAAGGGGCACGCAGTGTCAGGGTTTTAGGCCGGATGACCCTAACACAAGACTCTTCAAGGCAGGAAAACACACTTTATTGAGATAAACTATAAACAAAGATCCTCCGCTTTAACCCTCTCTGCTATAAACTTACAAATGTACAAACGTACTAATGAACAGGACTGAACAGAGAGTTTACTTTTGTTTTGTTGTTAATTGTTTTTCTGTTTAGAGTACGTTCATTTACAGTACTGCACTGATAAGTGTAATTCTATTTTTATATATATATATATATATATAATATATATATATATATATATATATATATATATATATAGTTGATTACAGACATTCCATTTTTGAGTTTCACAAAAGAGTCTGAGAAAACACAAAGACTTTTAAACACATCAGTATCTTCGTGTTGATTTGAAAGAATAATTCAAATGGTGTGTGTGTATAGTTTTGTTGCAATAATTACATTTTAGAAAGAGTTTTGATTGCAGTGTTTCACTTTGACATGGATGTGAGTTGTTTATCTCCAAGTGCTATGTCTTATTTAGCATGTGCAGAGTTTTGACATGATGAGTCAAGTTCTGCAAGAAGTATGTAGGCAAAAACGGCAATAGCCAGAATTTCTCAATTTGAAACCCCCAGACCCTCACTTAGCCTATATGACCCGCACTGCCTTTTTAAAAAGCACTTCCTATGTCCCTGTGTTATTTGATTGATCCTTTGTCCTGGGTAGGGAGAGGGCCTAACTTTACCCCACCCTTTCCCCTTCTCTGGGTATGACTGCTGTACACTGCATGAAAATTCATGTTCTCTTTTTTAATGTTTTGTTAACATGTTGGACCATGTCATAACCTACATTGCCACTGTGTTAAGATTCCTCAAATGACAGTGCCCCCACGCACTTTACTTTAATTTTAAGAGTTGGCATACAGTCTTGTAATTCAGGAGATGGATCTGAGTATTAAAGACGTCAGAAGATGAAGACGAAGCTCAGTGGTTGGTCATCTGGGTTATTTGGAAATTGAGTAGCCTAATAGTAAACTCACTCCCATGGCGGTTGGTTCTCCTTTAAGGGATTTCCTGAGCAAAGAGTGTGGTGTTGAAACAACTCCGTTCTTGGGTGAAGTGAAACTTTGGGCTCCTTGAGGGAGCATATGAGTGACCACCACAAAGCCATTGGTGGAGGGAACAGAGTTGGCCATGGTTCCTGCTGGAAGTTAGATAGAATATCAATAGTCTACATTATGAAAAACCTGTCAACATCTCTTGTAGCCTATTTCTAAACGCATGTATGGAAGCATATGAGTTCCAAAATTCAAATGAGAATGCATTCTGCAATATGCAATTCTAAAAGACATTACATTATGCAAATGATAATTCATTATGCAATTTAATATTACAATTTGCAATACTTTCTTTCAAAATGCATTTTAATATACAAAGTGACAATGCAATCATCAAATCAATTTGATTTATTTTGGTAAAAAATTTGAAAAGACATGGATTGAATTGCATTCCATTTTGCCATGGTACTTTAGTCTCAAAATTCAAATGGCAATTCATTTTGCATTTCAATTTTCAATATTCAGTTTCATCATTTAATTGTCAATTACTTTTGCAATTTAATGTTCAAAATTCAATGTAGAATTGAATTATTTTTAAATTTTAAAAAATGTTGTGTTGAAAATGTTTTTTAAAAAATATTGAAAACATTTTGAATATTTTTTGGCAAAAAGTTTTGCCCGGTTTGCAGAAATAGCGCCCCCGTTATTGCATAGCACTTTGTCACGCTCTTTGTGTCTCAAAATTCAAATGGCAATGGCAAACGCGATTCCAAAACACATTGGCCCTCATTTATCAACAGAGCGTAGAAACCAGCGTATATCTGAGCGCAGAAATCATCTTACGACGGGGCTCACGTGTGATTCATCAAACTTTCGTATCACTCCAATTCCAGCGTAAGAATGAACGTTTGTTGATAAATGTGGCGGCTGGAAACAAGCGTGATTTAAATATCACGCCCCTATATTATGCTCGTTTTAATGGCCTCGCCCCTAGAATTTACAACATGAAGGTGCATTATACGTCCAAAAAAGATCATTAGTGATCTCGAGCCACAGTGACGTCCAGCTGAATCTTGTTAATTTTGACAGCTAGAAGCTGTCGTCAAGGAAGGCGGGAAACTAGAGCGATTTGAGCGCAACAGACTTTATTTTCGCAGAGAGAACGCATCATACTATAAATACATTAATTACAAAACCGTACGACACTGAAATTTGCCCTTTGAAAATAATTTAAAATGTATATGCCTAGGCCTAATTCATGAATGTTGCGTTTGCCAAAGTCAAAGAGAAAGTAATCATCGCCTATGGCTATTCTAAGCCATGAAATGTGTCAATACAATATGCTACATTAGCAAATAGGCTGCACATGTTCAGGAAAGGTTTTATGTCCAAGATAGTCCATCAATTCAACTTTCTAATGCACCGCCGATTTACTGCTGCGCGATGCTATGCCGCCTGAAAAACTTGCGTACACGAGTTGAGACTAGACGTGAGATTTGAGCGTAGCCACCGATCACGTTCACATTGATAAATGCCATACTTTGCGTGGAAACAAGCGTACGCCTGTTTTACGCCTGTTTTTGGTCGTACGCTCGTTTGATACATGAGGGCCATTGCAATCTGTCAGTCTCCCATCACCCATGGCAGGAACTACGTCACGTCCGTGTTTATCTCGCATTGGTCAGTCTTCTCTTTAAGGCGGGTCTTGGGCAGGGCGGGTGACGGTCTCCAGGTAGAGAAGAGAAGGCAAAAGAGAAATTGGCGCTGACAGTAGCCTACTGTTGGAGGTGATGGACAAAAACAGTCGCTCAGCTACTGAGGGAGGCAGGCGTGTGTGTGTGTGTGTGTGTGTGTGTGTGTGTGTGTGTGTGTGTGTGTGTTTATGTGTGCGTGAGGAAACCTTGATCCGACCGTACGCCACCCCCTCCAGGAGCGTGTATCAGGGTGAAGCGTGAAAAACAGCACGCAGGTAGCCAGGGGAGCTGAGGGAGCTGGCAGCCCAGGGCCTTGGAGCTCATATCTAGGTGGAGCGTTTGCCCCTCTCAGCCGGAGGACTGCTCCAGATTAACGACCATAGACAGTAAGATAGGCTACTGACAGGGCTAACACAGGGCTACTAACAGGGCAGGGCTGTTAATGACAGGGCTACATCGTTTCATTCACACTCACAGGCACTCCTGGTCTGACCACAACCGTCCAGCTGCAGCCTGCACTGTCAGACCCCCTGCACTGTCAGAACCGGAAAGGAAGCATAGTCACGTCCTGAGATATCGATGGCTTTGCCCCAAACGAGGATTGTGCATCGTTCTTTTCACAAATACACCATATTTTTAAGCAAATAAAGTTGTTTACTTAAAGGGATATTCCGCCATTTTTGGAAATACGCTCATATTCCACCTCCCCTCGAGCAAAACAATCGATATTTACCTTGTTCCCGTTCATCCAGCCATTCTGTGAGTCTGGCGATACAACTTTTAGCTTCAGCCTAGCATAGATCATTGAATCGGATTAGACCATTAGCTTCTCGCCTGCTAGCTTCATGTTTAAAAGTGACTAAGATTTCTGGTAATTTTTCCATTTAAAACATGTCTCCTCTCAAGTTAGAAAGTGCAATAAGACCAACTGAAAATTAAACCTGGCGTTTTTCTAGGCTGATTTGACATGGAACTACACTCTCATCTGGCGTAATAATCAAGGCAACTTGCAAACGTACCATAGGCGCAGTGATATCGTACGCAGCATCTGAAAATAGTCCCCATAGACAACAAGCAGTAGTAGTGCCAGTAGTTGCAAGTTGCCTTGATTATTACGCCAGATGAGAGGACCCAGGTTCGATTCTCAGTTGAAATAACGCCTTTTTTTTTTTTGCATGCCAAAGTACGAACGACTTGTTTTTTCTTAGATGACGTTACCTCGCGGCAAATAAGAGTTTGTGCTTTTTGAACCTGTCAAAGATTGACTAGTTTTATTTCAGTTATGAGTACAGTTAAGTAGAAGTAGGCTTCAGTAGTTGTGAGTAGAAAGGTTTCATGGTGTTTTGAGCCCCCAACGTTGTCTTCAAGGCAGCGCTGCCTGGAAGGCGCTGGGGTTAGGCATGGGTTAAGGTTAGGAGTAGGATTAAGTGCCTTGGAGGTTAAGTCAACAGTGGCAGCGCTGCCTGGAAGACAACTCAGAAAACAACTCTTTGAACTATAGCTTGCCTTTGATCAAGCTACCACATGACCACTCATTAGCCTTCCAAGTCACTTCCAAGTAACGCAGACATGGCAAAACAGCTAAAAACTGTTAAAAACTAAACTAGGCCTAGCCTACTGTAGAGCTGGTAAATACACAGGCCTATTGACAGGGTACATGGACGTTAGACATCGGGGGTAAATAGTATTGTTGATTATTACACTATTTACACCCGGGTGTAAATAATAATGTTGATTATTACACTATTTACACCCGGGTGTAAATAGTAATGTTGATTATTTGCACCCTGGTGTAAATAGTAATGTTGATTATTTACACCCGGGTGTAAATAGTATTGTTGATTATTTCCACCCGGGTGCAAATAGTCTCTGCCATATTAAAATGCATTTTGAAATAAAGTATTGCAAATTACGATATTAAATTGCATAATGAATTGGTGCTTAATGTAATGTATTTTAGAATTGCATATTGCAGAATTAGTCAGTTTGCTTGTGTAATTTCGTTCAATTTTTTTTGGGATTATGAAAACTATATATTTTTGGAATCCTTAGAACCTGAAGAATCAGGAAATCTTTGTTTGACAATTTGACAATCAGAAGTCATTAAAGCAGTCATTTTGGGTCTTGAAAATGGTGTACTATTGCATTAAAAACGCCATATATAATGCTATACTGGTAGATAGGGTTACATTTTAAACTTTTATGTATCACCACAAAACTTCCCCAGTTATTCACTTACATTAAGACAAGATTTTTTTTGTATTACAAGTTTTCTGAAATGTAATGTTTAAATATGCAAATGAATATGCAAATGAGGCTTAATATACTGAAATAGGCGTTCATTTGCACAAACTTCCAAACCTGACATGTACATATAATAGTAGCTATCCTTTATGAAGGATTAAGGTTTTGAATGAATTGGTCTGAACATAGTGTCCTGGACTAAATGCATTCTCATTTGAATTTTGGAACACATTATGCTTCCATACGCATGCTTCGTTCACGTGCACTTCAACTGCGCTGACAAGTCAAATCCAGAGCCATATAAAGGGCTACTCTGACTGATTGTGAAATATATGGCTCTGGTCAAATCTATGCAAATCTATGCTCCGCTTTAACCCTCTCTGATTTATGTAATGCCAAAGATTCTAGAGCGTAGCGCTCTATGATCTTTAGTAATGCTGTAGCAGAGAGGGTTAAAGCGAAGTAATTACGGATATGGCTGTAGCCTGTCGTGACATTTCCCCACCTACCTAAACTACAAAGGAAATTGATTAAATACCCTACCATATTTTAAACATAATCGACTAGCCTACGTGTGGAGGACGCATAACGTAAGCTTCTAAACATCGTTGTAACATGAAACGCAATATGTGACTTACTATCAACAGACGCCCCTGCTTCAACGATAAGCTTAACTTGATTCTGTTATTCAGGGAAAAAATAGCCTGGCTAACGCCTCCCACTTCTCAAATGAGTAGGGTTGCCAACTCTGAGAAAATAAAATACGGAACAAAAATACCGGGGGGGGGGGGGGGGGGGGGGGGGGGCATTGGGCCCACCTACACGTACCTCCACCCCACATCAAATTATCATTATGATTATCATTATCACAATTATTATTATGCTATATTGTTAGACATGCACTTTCACTTCAAAGCAGTCAATATTTTAAGTGCATATGCACATCAATATTTGAAGTTCCTATGCACATCAGAGGCCTGCTTTAATAATGTAAGATACAAAGTTCATTGCTTCATGGTTGCATGAGAAATACTTCTGAAAACAACAGCAATTATATGGGTGCTATTGTTTTGGGATGTTTCCCTCATGCAAGCATCATACTCTGGTAGGCAAATGGAGGGAAAAAAAATGCTTTATAATGATTTTTTTATTTGAATGCCTGAATGTAAAGATCCAGGAAACATAATACCAACTTTTGTCTATGGTAAACGGCCAAGCAGGCGTAATCACTTATCTGGAGATCTTTCTTTTGACCATGTCAGCCTATTCAAATTTTACTTAACAATACTCAATGCTAAACAATGTATTGTACAGTCTCTGCTCTGTTTCCATGGAAGTTGCAAGAATCCACGTTGTTAAATGTCGTTACGTAATTAAATAGTCTTCCAACAGGTTGAAGCGGAGCTTTGCCAACAACGTTATTGTGTAGTTTCAGTTTCTGTCGCGCAAACGCACACACGCATGCATTCAATGAACGCTCATACCACCTACGTATTTGTATGATGACTATGTTTAATCACATCAGACTAGCAAGCATTTCCTCCTGATTGCAGAAAAAATTGTTTTCTTTTCTGTCGGGCCGCGGTTGCTTGCAGATTATTGTCAATTATCAGGTGAAGCACCGGACCTCACACCATGCCTTGCGGACCAGCAGGCTCCACGTTGTGTCAGGGAGTTTTTAGGTTTTTTTGTGTGTGTTTTTAATTGTAGTGTGTGTGCATTGAGCAGTTTCTCAAAAATACGGAACAAAGAGCGTTCTGTATTAGTTCAATACGGAACAAGACTTTTAGGTGTCAAATACGGGACGATTCCGTATTATACGGAACGGTTGGCAACCCTACAAATGAGACGTGGTCTGGCAACCAGACGTTCATTTTCTCGTATTTGAAAAAATGCCCAGGGGCCGGTTTCCCGATAACGTTCACTCTTAGCGAGCTACGAAGACTCCAAAGGTATAACTTACCAAAGTTGTTTACCTTTCTAGTCGTGGTTCCCGAACTATCACTTAGGAGTCTTCTTACGAAAAGCTCCTTACGTCCGACGTATAAGGCACTGTCCACCATGAAGGTGCTGAATTATGTGACATCGATTGCTCAGAAATCGATTTTTTATTTCACGCGGAGGCTTGACAGACTTATGAAAGCGTTCTTTGCACCAAAACCATTGCTTATAATAGCCTATCGCCCCCACAACATTCACGCCACTTCAACGTGGATGAACTTATTAGCACACAATGATAAAAAACGTAGTCTAGAAATTGATGAATAGAATTGAAATGATCTACGTAGGTAAGTAGGTTATGTTTTCATCTGGGTTTGTTTGTTGGTGTGTTAGTTTGTTTCCCGCATGGATAAAAAGATTCGAACGCTTCATGTTTGAAAGCAGACGTCTGCGTTCTCTGAGTGCTTTTCTAGTTTGTTTGTCCGTTGTTTGCAAGATAGGCTGACTCTAAAAGTTAAAGATGGATTTCGATTAAATTTCCAGGGAAGATCTGAAATGACCCAAGGAAGAAACTATTTAATTTTGTGAGTGATTCGTATCACCGTCTGGATGCAGGAGGCGTAGGCTACATGTGTTTGCTTGGGGGAGGTTTGTGCTTTTCTAGTTGAAATAGGCTATGTAGACTTTTTTTTAATCACAGCTGAGTGACCAACATCCTCATTCAGTATTGTGTGCCTTTGGTTAACATTAAACATGACAGCAAGCCCGCACATTAGGCCTAAACATTGTAGGACGGTGGGGGGAAGCAAAGAATAAAGCGCTTTAACTATTTTCAAATGCGTGCACGTTTCATATTTGCATGAAAACATTTCCAGAAACTATTTTCTAAATTAGCATACTTACATAAAATCATTGGCGAACCAAAATAGTGATTTTGTATCATATGAGTTGCATGCATAACGGAAATTGCTGTAGGGTACAGTGGCGGCGACTAGCGTCGCGAGTCGAAACATTGCTAAGGTGCAGCTAAGAGAGGTCTGAGAGTGCTCCAGACCACTCTTACCAACGAACGACGTGCGAAAGACATTCGTAGCAAAGAAGGTTTCGGGAAATGCGTGAGGTACTTAAGGTAGAGCTTAAGATAGAGGTTACGAACTACGTAGCGTTAAGAAGGCTTTGGGAAACCGGCCCCAGATCCGTTCATTGGGCGCCACGGATGTCTATCAAATGCGCATAGCTCACCCAACCAAGGGGGCAGCGAACGTTCTGAGAGTGTAGACAGTATGGCGGCCGCCATGCTAACGAGAAGACCGTGGCTAGCTGGCCATTCCATTGAATCCTATGGGGCGTAAGCGCCACTTTGACATCAAATTACGTTAGAGCTGAAGCGTTTTAAGCCTTTATATGAACATTTTCTATTGTCGGGGTACATACTACATTGTGAAATTGACATAATAATCTCGTAACTGTCTTATCGGCTGAGTAATTAACGTTTTTCGAAAGTCAATGCTAAAGTGTTAAAGGCGCATGCGTCCAGCGAGAGTAAAGCGTCGCCATAGGTCAGACTCGGTCAGACTACGTGCCTACGTCACATGTACGACATCTGAGCCTGCGCAGGAGACCTATGACGGAATAAGAAGACCTAAAAAAAACGTTGAAATTTGCTTCCTCGGTCTCTGCTGCCGTCTACGTGATAGCTCTGTCCATATCTTTTACTGTCTATGCACCCAACTCGTTCGTATGCAACGCTAAGGGCTGCCGTAAATCCTTTGGCGTCGAATGTAGACGCAAGAGGGCAACGGAAACTTCTCGGATGTTCTGTGATTGGTTCGCCAACATCAGGCGAAAATTAGGGCGTTAGTTTCCAGACTGGCTTAGCAGCGGGATTGAAATCACCGCGCAAGGCAGTATGGGAAAACCCAGGCTAGGGAAAAAACGCATTAGTAGGCTATTTAAAACGCTTAGGCTATAGTCAACCAAACGAATACACAAACAAAGCAGGAAGAAGAGAAGAGGCATTGAATCTATTTTGGAATCATTTATAGGCCTAGTTATTGCTCAAGTCTAACGCATTCATGGAGGGAACAAAGCGTGATTTATGTCAATACAACTCGACTCCAAATTCTACTGGTCTCTAAGCAAAGTCCTCTATAAGAAACATGTGAAAACTTTTGGCAACACTGTTAGCTGCATGATTAGGCTACAGTATCTCAGTGTTTTTGCAAATGTTTATGGGAACACAAGAAATGGTGACACCAAGCATCCCATGTGTTCATTTGCCCTGCTGGTTCAGTAATTAATGTAATATGGTTTGATAAATTGGACAGCCATTTTTTACTGTGAGAAGTGTGTGTGATTCGAAGATGAATTTTCAGTGGACCATTAGACCATTAGATCTTCTGTAAAAAGTTTGATTAAGATTGTATTGGTTCTCCAATTTCTCAGAGAGGACAGTGGTGAAACAACAGTAGGCCTACACATTGTATCACACAATTCAATATTACAGTATCACAATTACAAGCGGAGTCAGGTCAGTCCTTTTAAAAAATAAACTTTCCCATCATCCACTGCATTTTATTGTCTTTGTATTTGTAGCTCTGCACAGTGACAATGAAGTTGAATCTAAATATAATCTAATCTATTGGGCCTGGCTGTCTTGCAATACTTATGTGTAAATTAAATGAAATTAAATACAAGTCAGGAAGAGTGCACATGGCCCAAGAAAACTGGATTTGAACATACAGTAATTCTTCTCTGGCTCCTTTAAAGAACATTCCATGTAGGTTAGCCTAGACCATTGTAGTCTACAATCTGTGAGAAAAAAATCACCCAACCCAAAACTAATTGCATCGACAATTATTTGTGTTGTATTCGTTCAGTTCATAAAAACTTCTCAATTCAATTCAATTCAAGTTTATTGTCATATACTATAAGTAATGAGATTCATTGTGCTCAAGTGTCCAGAAATAAATTAGAAAGAACAAAAAAAAAAAATAAGAAGAAAAGTGCCATCTTAAGGGGGTTTCCCAGGACGGTTCAGCATCCTGATGGCTTCAGGGTAGAAACTGTCCTTGTATCTGCTGGTACGGGTCCTTAGGCTCTTGTATCATCGGCCTGAAGGCAGGAGGGTGAAGAGATGGTGGCTGGGATGACTGGGGTCAGAAACTATACGCTTGGCCTTTCTTCTGCATCGCTGACTGTAGATGTCCTGAATGGATGGTAACTCAGTCCTTGTAATACGCTGTGCTGATCTGATGACTCTTTGTAGCGCTTTTCGATCCTGGGCAGTGCTGTTACCATACCATGTTGTTATGCCACCAGTCAGAATGCTCTCTATTGTACAGTGGTAAAAGTTGGTCAGTATCTTGTGGTCCATGCCAAATTTCCGCAGACGTCTCAGACAGAAGAGCCGCTGTCTTGCTGTCTTTGTGATCACTATATGGTGTGTCCAGCTCAGATCCTCACTGATGTTAATGCCCAGGAATCTGAAGCTTTTGACTCTCTCCACTGCTGCACTCCCGATGTGAATGGGTGCGTGTTATTCTCCCTGTAGTCGCCTGTAATCCACTATCAGCTCCTTGGTCTTTGTTACATTGAGCAGCAGACTGTTATCCTGACACCAAGATGTCATTGCTGCCACCTGTGCTGGATTGATCTACAGTACCTTCATGAGGTAGGCTATTGGTGCAAGGATGGAGGACTATTTAAAAATCTAATTGCACTACAAGTGCTATTTAAAAAGCGGGAGGTCTTTGTATTAACAGCCCTCAGCCTTCTACCCGATGAGGATCCTAAGAAGATGGGTGGCAGGATAAGTTACAGTACATCCAGCAGGATTTCCATGCCCTCATTGCATGTGGGCCTTGTAGATTTCTGGTAAGGGGGTGAGTTAGTTTGCAACCTATGATCTTCTCGGCTGTGTGAACTATTCTGTTTAAATGTAGCCTGTTCTGGACAGTTGTGTTTCCATACCAGACAGTAATAGAGAAGAATGTGTGTAAACAATCAAGAAAAACTGTAATAATGATAGAGACAAATACACTTCATTAATGCCCCTGATTTTATTGAATTTGACTAATTTGACTAATTTTACAATGGACCTCCTATACCTGTTGTAAAAAAATGTGTATTTAGAGAGAGAAAGATTGGGAGAGGGAAATAATGTGTGTGTGTGTGTGTGTGAGAGAGAGAGAGAGAGAGAGAGAGAGAGAGAAAGAGAGAGAATGAGATTGAGAGAGAGAATGTGTGTGAGAGGGAGAGAGAGAAAGATTTAGAATGTGTGTTTGTGTGTGTGTTAGAGAGAGAGAGAGAGAGAGAGAGATCAGTGATAGACAGTATGAATATAAGTGTGAGTTTTATGCTTCTGCCCCAGTCTGACCTATATCACTGTTAAAAAAAAAAATTGCTAATATGACAGATTCAAGGCAACACATTGCATTCAGATTGATGTAATCCCAACGATAAGCAATGTGATTACCCCAATTACAATAAAGTGGTTGTCTTTACTATTATTTAGTTCTGATAAGGGACAGTACTTTACCCCACAACTACAATCATGTGGTTGTCCTTACTAATATTATTTAGTTCTGTTAATGAACATCATACAGGCTATTGTCGGGAGAAATTTTGACTAACACACCACACACACTACAAGAGAATCTCATAAAATAATCTTAAGAGTTTAAAATAATCGGCCGTTGTCTTTGATCAGCCGATTATCTTTATGTGTGTACCCCCTTTTTATATTTTCGATATATATTTTTTACTGCTATAAACATTCTAATAACAGTTTTGTCAGTATTTTCTGAAGGGTCAGACACTGGTCTATGCCTGCCTGGACTATTGGTGCTTTGTACAGTACACTAAATCATCACACAAGCTATTCCCACACAGATTTTCAAAATCCTATCAGCTACCCCATATACCATTTCAGTCCCATGAAAATGACAAAAACTACAACTACACTTTTTTAATCCTTAACAACTTCATGTTTTGACATAACATAACAAAATAGTGAATACCATTTGGGTACAAAAGATGAATTTGTGACACAATCAATATCACTCCTCTTACACTTCTGAATCTAGGACCTTATATCAAATCTATAGGCACACAGAACAAGCTTGTCATGGTAAGTCATACTGAGATCTTGTTTGGTCATAGTATAAGATATTAACTCTCAAACATCCAAGATAATCTGTAGGCTAACTAGCTATAACATTCATTCAGCTTGCCAAAGTCTAAGAAACCAAAGACACATAGTATATTAAATGTCAATTATTAACAGTTGCATATTTAATAGAATTACAAATTTCACTAAGACTTCATACTGTACATGTTATTCTTCTTCCTTATTCTCAGAGAACCCAGGATGGAGTCACTTGGAGTATACTAATAGCTACAGTTTAAATTGAATAGATACAGTTGATGACTACGGAGCGGGAATCGAACCTGGGTCGCCCGGTGTGCGGTGCAGGGGCCCCAGCCAGTGGCGCCACGGCTAGGGCCTATATTTTGTTTTAAAAATAAAGATCCCCCTGTATCTGTGGTCATATGTCTCATTCTTGGGTAGCGGTGTATTCTGGGGGCAGATCTTCAGGTCTACCAACCTTCAGGCCATCAACACAGCTGTGATGAGCAGGAGGCACCACACTGCTTTGGAAGCGAGGCGCCTGGAAACGCAACATATGACAAGTTAGCTGAGGGATCTATACATTTGTTTATTATAAGGCTAATTTATAATAAGCCTAACATAATGTTCAGGACTCTGTACCTCTGAAGTATTCAGGGGAGGTGCAGAAAGGTGGGAGGTGGACACAGAGGGTGGCACCTGGTTTGAAATGTACATCACCTGCTGCAAAATGGCATACAAAACATGCAGAGTTGCAGTACATTCAATGAACAGTTCATAACTTGACAGCATGAGTGCTATTGGACTATGAACACTTCTCACCTCAGTGCTAGTGCAGCAGGTGGCTTTGCAGGCAAACGCAGATACACAGATGGAAACAATGAACTCCAGCACTGACAGCACTAGCATCACTCCACGAATCCCCAGTACCCTGCTCTATTAGGGAAACCAACATACACAACAATCTTAAGACAGATCAAGGTTATTGTATAGTAATCTAAATATAATATATAGTTTATAATGCTATACCTACCACATATATTTTCCCCATAAGGCAACTGTAAGCATGATCATCATCACAACTGCCTACGCGAGGGTATACTGGGATAACAAAATCAATGCTATGGACAATTATAGCAAGTCCTGCTGTTATTGTGCTGAAGATGTTCATCCCCAGTGATGCTTTCACCTAAAATATATATTAAAAAAAATCAAAATCACATCACAATAACCATTGTCTTCTTCAGTCTAATATTGAATTATGTTCCGTCAAACTGAGGTGCATTTCACAAAAGCATAGTTCAGTATCATTTGTTTCCCATACGTTGACTAAACGTAATCAACACTGGCTGCCACACAATAATATTTTATGTTGTACTATTTACTGTAAATGAGATACAATTGAGCTGAGCTTTTTACACACATAGCAGAACTACAATGTGATACAGTACCTTACAGTTCTTTTTCCAATTGCTAAAACACAATTTTGAAAACTGGTGGTTTTCTCAAAATTCACACACAATTCACAAAACCACACACCCAAACTGCAAAATACCTCAAGATATCCTGCAAACTATAGATAACCAAAACTATAGTATTATCAAAATCTAAATTTTGCACCAAATGGCACACACTTTATTCATTCACCAGATTTTTGTCCAACCAACTGTTGGGCATAATGAAAAGCACTCTCATCGTTAGTAGTCTATGCTTTGCCATAATAGTAAAATAGTTCAAATTGTAGAAACGTCTTCACATGCACATGCATATTTGCAGATACACACACGCTGTTGAAGCATTTATTCACCAAAACAAGTCAGTGCAACATATATGCACAGCAGATCTATTTACATTTGACTCTCCCTTCCCCTGTCATTCTCACCCTCCCTCTTCCTCTTCCTCTCTCTGCAATGTCTTCCATTTTTGTTGTAAAAAATGGTGCCCTGCTGGTCAAAATGTTCTATATAAATAAAGTTGTTCTCTGCTTAGAAATGCACCACGTTTTATTTGGTCTCACCATACTTGGTTGTGTGACTACTCGTGTAACTGTATATTAATAGGGAAAACATAGAGGTGTTTGGTCGCTTCTAACTTCATCTCTGTTTGGATCCTAATGAATGAACTGGGCTAGCTAAGTGCTATCAAAGTTGCGCTGTGCGCCAGAGCCAGTGAGTGCACACATTGAAACGTGAGAGGTATGTATCAACTCGTCTTAGTTAAGGGAATAACGTAGTTTAACATGAACAAACGGTGAAGTGTTCCTTCAAGCCAGGCTTCTTTACTTGTGCCAATAACTGAAAGTTATCTCTGCAAACAGAAATGAAACTCCCGTCTGAAATATCTGAAAGCTTTGAAAGTGGTGAAATGTAATGTAGTATATGTTGCATTAAGGTTTGATTTAGTGTTGAATGGTCGTTGTGTAGGCCTACTCACCAAACAAGGATTGAGCTTCTTTGAAGCTCCAACAGTGAGAGAACCAGCAGTGATATACTGGCAGACATACACAAAAAAAACATAAAAATACATCTGGTATTAGGAAAGCAAATGCAAAATGAACTAACTCAGAAATAGACTGGAGGTTTTTACAATAAAAAGTTATTGAAGGATTTGTTCAAACATAAATAATTACTTAACTACAGGAAAAAAAAAAACTCACAATGATGGATCCCCAGAACATGATGCGAAAGTAATTGGATATTGTTGTTACAAAAAATGCCGTCACGATTCCAAACAAGAATACAACCACACCAATCATTATTTGAACCGTCTGTGGAAAATAAAAGCAAAGAACATATGTTAACTTCTCATTGTTAATTCATCACGTTAATTGCAAAAGTTTACATTTTGATCTGCGAGGACTGCAGTTCAGTTCAGTCTGTTTGCCAGCCCATAGGGCCCCATTGTGGACAATTTTCAATACACCAAAGTTTTCTGTCAGAAAAGCATAGTATTGTAGCCTAGAATTCTAGCGGCGAACAATATTTTTGCCTAGTGGGATGGTCTAGGGTCGCACCGTTGAGGCCAAACCTGCGCTAGGCTCCAGGCCAGCCTAGCCAATCAGAACACTCTATCTGTGTACGGAGTCCTTGAGCCAACCTTAGCTCACCTTCGGCTTCCGATATTGACGCCAGGGGGCTGGACCATGCGTCCTCGTCCAACGAGTTGGGTGTGAGACGTGTTGCACAACCATAGAGAAAAACAAAAGATGGATGAGGCTAACGAAGCGCGCTCGTTTGAATCGGCTTTGGAAGAGTTAGACTTGGGCTTTTCTTTGAAGGTTGAGCAGAAAGAAGCACTCAAGTCATTCGTTTTACCGTAAAGAAGGATGTATTTGCTGTTTTGCCGACCGGCTACGATTGGCCACAATTTCTCACAAATGCTGGCCTATTACGTGCAGAGGCAGTTTGAAAGACAACTGTTCATTCCACCCACAGGCTTCAGCTCTGTGAATGGTCCGACCCCAGACTATACATTTCTGTATAGATTGGCTTGCCAGGCTAATAGTATTGATCCCCAGTACAGAAACTGCCATTTGCTGACTTGCGTTTGGGCAATTTGCATAATTTGCATAGCCTACTTAGCAAAAAATAGCATTATCCCCTATATGACACCATTTCATAATCTGTTATGCCAATTTGTGCAATATTGGAGTGGTTTTAGGGGTTCAGCTATAGGATGCTAAATCCTTTTCTGGTGTCTTGGTGTCCCAGGACATCAACATCCTGGTTGAGCACTGCTCTACTCAGCCTTCATCACTTCTTGCCAAGGCTGAGGGGTCAGCATGTCATCCTCAGGACCAATAGCACATGGATGCCTTTCATATCAACTCGGGTAATTTTCTCAATTTCTTTCCGGGGGAGAAACCTCCAGACCCTCACTATATGATATGCACCCCCTTTTAAAAAGCACTTCCAATGTCCCTGTATTTACCATTGATACTCCTTCCTGCCTTTAGTAGGGAGAGGGCTTAACTTTACCCCACCATTTCCCCTTCTCTGGGTGTAACTGCTGTAAACTGATAGATAGATAGATTTGCTGATCCCCAAGGGGAAATTCAAGGTCTCAGCAGCCTACAGTAAGACACCCTGGCCTGCACAACATACACTACATGTAAACATGCATGATAAAAAGCAAATCAACAAATCAACAAATCAACATGACTAAAAAGAACAGTAATCTCTATCTCAAAGTAGGCTATTGATATAATAGGCCTGCAGGAGACGGAACAGAGGTCTGAGTGAGAAGACATGCTTTGAGCGTAATGAAGGCGAAGGAAGAGCTCAGTTGCGGTGGTTGGTTATCTGGGTTATGTGGAAATTGAGTAATCTTAAACTTACCCCCATGGCAGTTGGTTCTCCTTTAAGGAATGTCCCGAGCGAAGAGGGTGGAGTTAAAACAATTCCGTTCTGGGGTGAAGTGAAACTTTGAGCTCCTTGTTGTGGGAGCACATGAGTGACCACCACAACGGCGTTGGTGGAAGGAGCAGAGTTGGCCATGGTTCCTGCTGGAAGTGAGACAAAAAAAATAAAATAAACCTGTCAGCATCTCTTGTCAATGAATTTATTCCTACTGTAGATGTGTGTCTTGTGGCTTCCACACGCGTTTTCAACTCGACTGCGCTGACAATAGATCCTATGATTCTGTAGCCTACCTTGCCATTTCTCCACCTAACTAAACAACAAAAGAAATTGATAAAAAAATAAATAATAACTACCCGATTTTTAACAACCGGCTACGTGTGGAGAAAGTATATCATCAATAGTAATTATCACATGAAGTGCATGGCGCCTCTCTATCAACAGGCGTCACATTATTCCGTTATTCAGGAGGGGTGTAGCTAATCATTCGAGTTCGCTCACTAGTAAGTCAAGTTAGGTAGGCGTTTAAACAAATAAATGACTAAAGAAACAAACCAGAAAGATGATTGGTAATTGAAAGTTGAATGAAAACAAATTCCCGAGTGGCTATGATGATCAGTGGTCGCCTGGTCGGCAGTAGGCCTATCCCAGATTGTTTGTGCTTCCCTACTTCTGTAAATCGGAATCTGCGTCACTGATGGAAATTGACGCTACCAACTAGGGGCGTAGAAGTGTGTGATTCGAAGATGAATATTCAGTGGACCATGAGATAGACAGACAGACACATACACACACGCACGCACGCACGCACGCACGCACGCACGCACGCACACACACACACACACACACACACACACACACACACACACACACACACACACACACACACACAAATAAATAACGCGTAAGAGTGGGCTAGTGATGGTTCCAGAGAGAGTACACCCCTGAGTAGTTTGTCCTTCTGCTTTTGCATTTTTCGTAGTCTTGAAATGTAAGACAAACTGGATAGATAAAACTCTATCCTTTATTTTTGTAGCCATCAGCTGGACCAACAAAACCCTGTCTTTGCTGAATTACTGAAGTTAGGCAGCTGTGGGCTTAGTCCTTGGATTGGAGAGCTCCTTGGAAAACTAGTTTGCTGCTGGAAGTGGTGCTGGTGAGTGGCCAATAGGTGGCACTCTACCCTATGGCCTTAAAATATCGATCCAATGCCCCGGTGCAGTGACGGGGACACTATATTGCAGGAGATGCTGTCCTCAGGTGAGACGTTGAACTGAGGTCCTGACTCACTGTGGTCATTAAGGATCCCATGGTACTTATTGCAAAGAGTAGGGGGTTCCATGGTGTCCTAGTTAAATTCCCAACCTGGAGTATTCAATCTGGCCCCCTAATCATCCCCCAGTGTAATTGTCTCATTCACGCACTCATTCTCCACCTCAAGCTGGTGTGTGGTGAGCGTTCCGGAGCACAATGGCTGCCAAGCACCACCCAGGTGGGTGCTATATACAGTACATTAGTGAGGTTCACCCTCCACTATGGAGGGCTTTGAGTGCTGTGAAAAGCACTATATCAATATAATGTGCAGTGCTGCTGTTTTGCCTTCTCCTTACAGTCATGTCGCCCTTTTTGAATGTTTTTTGAATTATGAATCATTATGATGACCTCAACATTTGTATGGGAAATCTTTGTAGTCAGCAGCTGTGTAGCTGGGTTTCCAACCAGTGTAAGTTTTTACCAGGAAATCCTGTGTTCTCAGAGAGGATACACATTGATACCACAATTCCAAACTGAGTCAGGTAAGACCTTTAAAACAAATAAATAAATAAAACTTTACAATCACCTGCATTTCATTGTCTGCATTTGTACGCTGCACAATAAAATTGAATCTAATCTAATCTGACCTATCACATGGACCTCTCTTGTAATACCACTTTGCACCATGTGTGGTGCTGCCACTCTATGAAATTAAATACAAGTCAGTGGAAGAGCGCAATTGGCTGTTTGCAGGAAAACTGGATTTGAACAGAATTCTAGCTCCTTTAAACATCCCATGAGCATTGGCACTCTGCACACTACTGTAAATGATCACACATTGAGCTATTCCCACACAGATTTCAAGCTCATACAGCTACCCCATGCATACCATACCATTTCAATCCCATGAAAATGACAAAAACCAATTACACCTTGTTTAATCCTTCATAATTTCATGTTCATATGTTTTGACACATTTTCAAAATACTGAATGATACCACATGAGTGCAAAAGAAGACTACATAACACAATCAATATCACTCCCCTTCCTTTTTTCTGAACCTTATATCAAATCTATACAGAACAAACTTTTGGTCAAGTCATACTGAGATCTTGTTTGGTCAAGATATTAGCTCTCAACGCCCAATATAATCTGTCATTAGCTATAACATTAATTTATCTCAGCAAAGTCTAAGAAATCTAAGACACATAATCTTTTAAAAGTAAATTATTAACATTTGCATATGTAATAGAAATAGACATTTCACCGAGACTTCCACACGTCATTCTTCTAGAGAACACGGGATGCAATCACTTGAGTATACACTAGTTAACTATACTGTTTAAATTGAATATATAGGCCTATTCGATAGTAAATATACAGAAATGGCTTTACATGCAGACTTACACTTAAAGAATATGTATTGAAACTAGTGGCTTTAGTGGACTGTATCTAGGTGAGGTCCGTGTGTAGCAGTGTCGCTTTGGCGTGTCGGTAAGAACACTTCTTGAGACTGGAATGCAGTTAGCTGTTTTAATGCAAATATTCAGGCAGCACAGTAATACACAGGGGTCAGATGATGCACCACTGGTATAAAGCTGAGGAACTTCACACACATTGTGGTTTTATCTTCTTAATTATTTAAATGAATTGTGAAATAGAAATTGTGGTCTAAAAGGAAAGACAGAAATAATAACTTGGTCGGCATAAATTACACCAATCACTTACTTTACACAAATAAACATACATTTGAAACATATGAAACGTCTCTGTGTAATGTATTAAATATTTCAAGTTCTTGGATCAATATATTACCAAACACGTATACAGGATGAATGCACATTGCTAGGCGTTCACTTAAGGTGCTAATGGGCAGCTATCACGTGCACAAAGAATGCTTCACGGAGATAACAGCAATCACGTTAACATACGAATCTGGATGCTATCTGCTATACAACTTGAACACATTTGGATGCTAACTGTTAACGTTAGACTTCAAACACAATTGCATTAACCTAGACCTAGGCATCATTTACATTTGCATATGGCTATGAGCTAACCAAAAGGATTGTATGACAAACGAACTTTCTATATAGTAAGGAATGCTTTCTAATGAACAAAGTAATCAACTTACAGTTTGTCATGGACGCACAATCTCTACTTAGACTAAACGGTAAGTAAATTATAATGTTAGAAACTGTTAAGCTAGTTACTACACGGATGTAACAATCAGGAACAACGTCGGAGATCTTCTACTTGCTGAATCACCCGCGAACTGTCTGTAGCCTACAACTTGCATGTCATGCGCGTGCGCAAGTGCAGGGCTTTCAGTCTCTATCAGTGGCCTTCTTAACATAGCCGCCCCCACATTTGGTAACAAATGTGATCTTCTAGAAAGGCCACGAATCCTCAGTCCTTAGTCACTGTCCGCCGCCATCGTCGTCCGGGATCTCAGGTAGAACGATGAGACGGACAATGGGTCTGGTGTACACTTTATCCTTGATCTGTATCTTCGCTGACCTAACATGGTTGTCAGGGCCTGGATACACCTCTACCACCTTCCCAATTTGCCAGAGGGAACGTGGTATCTGTGGGTCCACCATCATGACTACAGAGCCCACTGTGAGGTCAGGAGCTGGAGACGTCCATTTCCCTCTCCTCTGCAGGCCAGGTAAGTAGTTCTTCACGAAAGCAGTCCAGAATCTATCTGCTAGGACTTGAGAGTGCCTCCACCTCCGACGTCCAAGGAGCTCTGATTGTGGATAAACCACCTGAGGCAGTGCGCTGTCAGGCCGCCCCAGTAGCAAGCAATTGGGTGTCACCGGATCCAAGTCAGCTATGTTTGCAGAAACATAGCCTAGTGGTTTGGAGTTGAGTATTGACTCAATCTCAATGAGGACGGTTCGGAGCACCTCTTCACTCACAGTCTGGGAGCCAATGGTGGTGTATAAGGCAGTCTTGACCGAGCGAATTTCGCGCTCCCATGCACCACCAAAGTGGGGAGCAGCAGGTAGATTATAGTGGAATGAAATTTGTTGCACGGCAAGATGTTGCTGGACATCAGGGCTTATGTTGGAGAAGGCTTCCTTCAACTCTTTCTCTCCTCCTCGGAAGTTGGTTCCTTGTTGGAAGCTTGCCCCGCCGGGCTATGAACCTCCGTAGAGCCATCAGGAAGGAGTCAAGGTCAATTGAGGTTAACACATCTATATGTACCGCTCTGGTGGTAAGGCACTTAAAAAGTATCCCCCATCTTTTCTCTGTTCTTCGTCCAAGTTTTACCACGAGCGGACCAAAGCAGTCGATGCCACAGGAGTAGAAAGCAGGCTTAAACAACCTGAGCCGAGCTGGTGGCAGGTCGGCCATCTTCTGGACAGCTGGCTTCGATATCCATCGACAACACTCCAGACACTTTCGTTGGTGGCTCTTCACTGCCTCACGGCCTCTCAAGATCCACACTCTGCGCCTCAATTCAGCGAATACTCGCTCAGGTCCAGGATGGCAAAGTTTTGAGTCATACTCCTGAATGAGCAACTTAGTAGAAGGGTGGCCTGGATCAAGCACAATGGGGTGAACTGTTTCTGGATCCAGTCCCTCCACTCTGCGGAGTCGCCCTCCTACTCTGATGACCAAATGGGTTGAGTCAAACTCAGGTGACAGGCAAAGAAGACGGCTACTGGATGCTACAGGTTTACCTGCCTTGAGAAGCTCGTAGTCACTGGCAAAACTGTGTTGCTGTGCCTTCTGGAATGCCAGCATTTCTGCGGCTTGATACATACTGGCCGCAATTGGTCCAGACAGGCCGGCCGCCCCGTGAAGCTCTTGCGCTAGCGATTCCACAAGGTCTTTCCAGGTCTTAAATGTAGGCCCGTCTGTTCCTGTTGCGTCAGAAGTGTGCAGCCCACAGAAGGTAGAACGCTTGAACTCTGTGGCATCCTCTACCACTGAGTCATTAGATGGAGAAAGAATCGGCCACTTGTCAGGTGGTAACTTCAGGAAGTCTGGTCCTTCACTCCATCTGTGGGGTTGAACTAACTCTTGCAGGGTTTTGCCCCTAGTGAGGTCATCGGCCGGATTCAGGGATGACTCAATGTATCGCCAGGCTTTGAGGTCAGTAAGCTCTTGTATTTCCGCCACTCTGGTGCCGACGAAAACTTTGAAGCGGCATGACTCCGAGTGGAGCCATGTCAGGACTGTTGTTGAGTCGCTCCAAAGGACAAGGTGGCGGATGTCAAAGGTGAGCTCACCTTTCAACAGCTTTGCCAACTGTGCCCCGGTCACTGCGGCACACAGCTCCAGCCTGGGAATTGAAGTCTGTTTCCTAGGTGCCACTCGTGAGCGAGCAAGGAGAAAGGCAACATGAATCGTGCCTCTGGAATCTTCAGACCTAAGGTAGGTGACGGCCCCGTAGGCCTTCTCGGACGCATCACAAAATATGTGAATGTCTCTCTGGGTGTCTGGATGATCCATGTCTGCTGGTGTGTAACATCTCGGTAGCTGCACATGAGGTAGGTGTTCAAGCTCGCATTCCCAACTTTGCCAAGCTGTCAGCAGGTCTTCAGGGAGATTTGGATCATCCCAATCCCTTTGCTGGTCCCATAGCCGCTGAACCAGTATCTTCGCCCGTGTAGTATAGGGAAGTATGAACCCAAGTGGGTCATACTGGCTGGCTAACACACGGTAGATGTTGCGCATGGTGGTCTGATCGTAGGTTACTGTTCTGTGCTTGTAGCTGAAGGTATCGGCACCACAATGCCAGATTAGGCCTAGCGTTGACTCAGGTGCTTCGCCCTTGTCATGTGCCAGCCACAGTTCCAGCTTGTCGGACCTGGCCTCAGCAGGTAGGTGGTTTATGACCTCAGGCTGGTTGCTGGCCCACTGTCGGACTTCGAATCCTCCAGAGGCAAGGAGGCTTCTGAGATTGTCAATCAGTTGCTTTGCTTCTCTGGCAGACGGCAGGCTCTGCAAACAGTTGTCGACATAAAAGCACCTCTCTATGGAGAACCGCTCCATGCTGTTGGGACCGCTGTGGTTGAAGACATGCTGCTGTAGCGCATAGGTAGCACAACACGGGCTACAGGTGGTCCCGAATGGCAGCACTTGCCACTCGTAGACATCAGGTGTCTCTTCTCTCTGCATGTGGCGCCAGATGAAACGCAGAAGGGGCTTATCCTCAGGCAGTAACAGCACTTGGTGAAACATACCTTTGATATCGCCACTTATGCCAACACTGTGCTCTCGGAACCGCAGAAGGACTCCGAGTAGGGAAGGGCTCAAAGTAGGGCCAGGCAGCAGAGAATCATTCAGACTCACGCCTCTGTATTGAAAGGAACAGTCAAACACAATGCGATTTTTCCCGTTATGCTGCACCATGTGGTGCGGGATGTACCATTTCTCACCACCGGATGGAGCATCATGTCCAGGTAACCTCGCTACAGTGCCGGCTGTTTCCAATTTCTTTATTTCTCCTTCATAGGTGGCTGCACTATCCATGTCTCTCAATAGGCGTTTCTCTAGGCCTCTGAGCCTTGGCATCACAGCCTCCATTGGAGCTTGAAGGGTAGGAGAATTCTTTCGCCGAAGCAGAGGGGTAGCATATCTTAGCACGTCATTAACCTCTACTCTGGTGGTCTTGGAATCGAGGAGATCAATGGCCTGTTGGTCTTCTCGAGAGCGTGTCACCTGCTTCTCACCTCTAGCCGGCAAAACATCGAGCTGCCAAAGCTTTTCCACATTCCTCCGCAACTCTACTTCCAGTGGGCTGAGCGAGGTAAACAAGCACTGCTGGGATGACAATTTTAGCTCTGTGAGCCTAGCTGGACCTTGAAGCGTCCAACCGAGCCTGGTCTTGATTGCTGCAGGGCCACCTGGAGGTCCAAGACAAACAGGCTCGATGGGATTGATCAGGTGAGGATTGTCGGCTCCTATCAGCAGCAAAGGATTCACTCGGTCAAATGGCTGGAGAGGGATGTCACGGAGGTGCTTGAACTTTGACCTGAGGCTGGTCACAGGGTAGGTCTGATCAGCAAGGCTGAGGCGCTTTGATGTGAAGGCATCACCAATCACAAAGGCCTTGTTCGGCTGAGTAATGGGTGAGACTCGGAAGGTAACAGACATGCCGTCCAGTGTCTGCACATCCTGGCGAATGGTCCGCAGGGTCAACGTTTCTGGAGGTCCTTGTAGCCCTAGCTGCTGTGCTGCGGCAGGCAGGAGCATAGTACGTTCTGAACCATCATCAAGCACTGCGTAGGTTTCAAGTGTCTTGTTCTCATGACGGAGAAGGACTCTAACTACTTTCAGGAGGACACGACTAAACTCCACTGGTCGGTCCAGGTAAAGGATCTCTGTGGCAGAGCTAACAAGACATGATTCTTCCTTTGCAGGTTTGACATTGACATCATGCAGTATCTGGAGATGTTTACCTTGACACTTACTACAGGGTTTCTTAAGGGTACACTCTGCTGCAGTGTGCCCTCTTCCACATCGCCAGCAGCGTCGATTGGTCTTAATCCACTCTATGATCTGATTTTTATCAAATGACTTGAATGTCTCACACTGGCTTAAGAAGTGCTCCTTGCTGTCACAATATGGGCAGTAGGCTTGCGGTTTCTTGTTCCCTGTGCGGTCAGGTTTCTTCACTACTGGCACTGCCTCCTCAGCGCCGTGGAGTACTGTGGCCGGACGGGAGAGTTTGGAGTCACGCTTGGGATCTGCCTTCCGCTTACCATCTGTTTTGGCTGGCTCTTTCAAGATAGCTTGACCTTCACTGTCTTGACACCATGCCTCATATTCTAGCCATTCTGAAAAGTCTGTGAGGTTGTACCCGGTACCAGGTAGGCGGCACATACATCTGCGGAATTCTGAGCGTAGATCTGAGGGGAGTTTACTTAACAGACGTTCCACGTGGGACCCACACTCAAGCTCCACTGCGCCTTCATGACCCAGCGTCTGCAACATCCCCACTAAGGCACGCACTTGTAAGGAAAACTTCTGGAAGGCCTGTGAGTCTCCCTGTCGGATATCTGGAGCACTCATCACAGTGGCAATTTTCTTTAGGGCCAGCTTCTGAGGTCGTCCAAACTTATCTGTCAAAGTAGCCATGGTATCTGCATAGGGTGTAGGTGAGTTCAGATAGGCATCTGCAATTAGACGAGCCTCCTCTAACTTGAGATGATCCAGAAGAACCTGATATCGGAACAGGTCTGTGGCATCAGGAGGTAGGAGGTTGTCCAATGCAATCTTAAGGCGGGTAAACTCACTAGGATCTCTTTTTGAGAAGTCAGGAATGGTTGGAATAGGTCCTCGGTAGGTTCTCTCTCTTAGGAATGCTAGTGGCTGCTGGACATAGCCATCTTGAACAGATGTGGTTGGCCCATAGTGCGAATAAGGATTCAGTGGCGTGCGTGTTGAAGTGCGGTTGGTTGATCGCCGTGGGTCTGAAGGTCTTGGTGGGTTCATGTTGGATGCAGACTGGTATGGAAACCCATCGGCATAAAGATGGCTGTTGGAGGCAGGCATATGGTACCGTTGCCTATAATCATGTGATGAAGGTAAGTGATCATCATAGAGCTGTCGACTTGATAGTGGAGGAGGTGCCTGTGTGTTCTTAGGTAATGCTGACCTTGTTTGATCTTTGATCACTTGTAGCTCACTCATCATCCTGTTGATGGAGTCCATAATGAACTGCTCTCTCTTATTCACTGGAGTCGGGTCAACAGGATCGTGGTGGTCTCTTTGTGCAGCATCTGGACTTACATCCCGTTGCTGATAATGCTGTGAGTGGTGCTCTGAGTGAGGCCTGGACGCAGGTGTGCTTTCTGCCTGAGGAGCTGGTTTAGACCTGGGCTGAGAAGGATGAGGCAGGTTAGGCTTTGATGTTAAAGCGTTGGCAGAGGTGAAGGGCAGATGGCGAAAGGATGGTATGGCATCAGGATAAGGACTTGGTGCTGACTGCTCATAAGATGACATCCCATAAGGTCTATTATGCTGCGGTGCTTCTGGCCCTTGAGTCTCATAGCCGTCTCGATGTCTAAGAAGAGGCCAAGAAGGCCTATGATCCCTCTCTGGTGCTCCAGCTGCCTGTTGGTCCTCAATGGCATTCCACTCATCAATCACCACGTCATCACTCTGACTAATAGGGCTGGTAGAGCGAGATGAATATGGTGTTATCCTCCTGGCTTCATCCACTGTCCTCTGTTGTCTATCTTCTCGCCCCTGTGCATACTGTGCTGCATTACTTCCTTCTGATTGCACTATTCGCCGCCGGCCAGCAAGCTGGACATCATAATCTCCTAGAAAGGCAGGCTGACGAGACTGGCGCTTAGGGCGCACGGGGGGTAATAGAAGGTTACTAGGTGGATGATGATGCATTCTGAAGGTAAAGGAAAGGAATCCAAAGTAGCACTACTACTCCGGCTCGATGGACCAATATTGAAACTAGTGGCTTTAGTGGACTGTATCTAGGTGAGGTCCGTGTGTAGCAGTGTCGCTTTGGCGTGTCGGTAAGAACACTTCTTAAGACTGGAATGCAGTTAGCTGTTTTAATGCAAATATTCAGGCAGCACAGTAATACACAGGGGTCAGATGATGCACCACTGGTATAAAGCTGAGGAACTTCACACACATTGTGGTTTTATCTTCTTAATTATTTAAATGAATTGTGAAATAGAAATTGTGGTCTAAAAGGAAAGACAGAAATAATAACTTGGTTGGCATAAATTACACCAATCACTTACTTTACACAAATAAACATACATTTGAAACATATGAAACGTCTCTGTGTAATGTATTAAATATTTCAAGTTCTTGGATCAATATATTACCAAACACGTATACAGGATGAATGCACATTGCTAGGCGTTCACTTAAGGTGCTAATGGGCAGCAATCACGTGCACAAAGAATGCTTCACGGAGATAACAGCAATCACGTTAACATACGAATCTGGATGCTATCTGCTATACAACTTGAACACATTTGGATGCTAACTGTTAACGTTAGACTTCAAACATGTTATGTATTGAAGTCGTTTTCATCTGCTGGCCACCGTAGTATTTAGGAATTGCACTATTCTAGTTTTGATATATGACGGCCACCGTAGTTAGGAAGTTCTAGTGCTTGCGTTGTCCTGACTGTAATGATGCACGATAACTTCAGTAAAGCCGCCTTCACATTGGCACTCCGTGATTCGCAGTGCTCCCCCGTACGACGTCGGACTTGTCCGTTGGAAGTGTCGGAGGCTTTTCGAGTTTGGGAGTAAAATGTACAATAGTGCTATTTTATTTCTAAATTAATTGTCTAACTGCCCTAATAGTGTTAAAAGACCATGTAAAACAGTGACATGACAAAAAACTTCGTTTGGAAATAATTATTTATTTTACATCAACCGTTCATTTTATTTTTCACAAGATGGGCTTATGCACCACTATGGATCATACACGTTCCTTTTCGATGACTTTTGTTTTAAACTTTATCGTTTAAAAGCATGTAATATGACATTATAAAAGATAGATATTCAATTTGTTTATCAGTACCATAGCAACGCTAACTTCCTTCGGATAGGAACCGTCCGTTGCTGTCGTACGAGTTCAATTATTTTAACGCATGCGGATGACCAACGGACCCGATTTTTTTCGCACCGCACTGTTCGGACCCATTCGCATACGGTCTGCGAATCTCCATAGGAAATGAATGACTTCCGGCCGTTTCGCAGTCGTATCTACTGTGCCAATGTGAAGGCGGCTTAAATGTTCCTGAACATTAAGCCTGGTGTCGTCTTCTTCCTTTTCCACAACCGACTTAACATTGGCGACGAAGCGGATTGCTAAATCAACTAATGATGCCGAACCGAAGGTGTCCCAGATAGCAAAATGGCATTGAATCAACGTTGAAAGGATTCGTTGAATCTGCATTGAACTCCGAAGTTGTTTCGACATTGAAAGCGCTCGATGAGATTGCCGTTGAAACAACATCACCATTTCAATCAACTAAAACGTGGATTCAACGTTGATTCAACCAGTTGTGATTGCCGTTGAAATTACATTGAAATTTCAATGATAATCAAACGTTGATTCAACACTGATTCAGTCCTCATTCAATGGTACCATTATTGAAATTTGGTTGATTCAACATTGAAAACGTGTCATAAACATGCTTTACCGGCAGCTGGTTCCAGAACCTCACTGCGTAAGTTAAAGTGTTACGTTGTCCCGGTAACGCGATTTGCTGTTCTAAACAAACGACCAGAAAGTGGCATTTTCGTGTTGTTTATTTCAAAATGAAAATAAATTAATTTTAAGCGGTAAAAGTCACTACCATGTCGAGGCGTGTATGTATGCTTCTGGTGTAGGCTACATCAAGCAGGTTGGCTCTCAATCATGCTAACACAGCCACCTGTGTACAGTACTTATAAATTAACGTTTCTGGGAATTTCTAATAGTTTGGAGATCCTTCTTGTGATTTTTACCTTGAGTTTTAAGTTTTAATCTAGCACCTAAAAGGCACCTTTGATCTAAAAGGTGTAGGCCTATGTTACGGCTTCCCAAGGGAGAACCACAACATAAATTGGAGAACAAAAGAGTTTTAGGCTCAAAAAGCGTCAAAAAGTGTAAGAAGCAGGCCCAAAGGCTGGCAAAAACGCAGGGAAGTGTGTGGAAAAGCTGGAGATCAGCGACATGATGCATCCGGCAAAATAGGAAAAAACTTAAAATGTTCTCCAGATCAGGGCTGGAACAGGACTTTTCAACGGGGCTGGCCAGGTGCATAAAATCCCCGCTAATTGGACACCTGGACAGAACAAAGAGACTGGCAACCAAAAATCCATACCATGCACAACCAATAGGGCGTGCTAACAAAAACCATAATGGCAAGGCAACAGCAAGAAACTTAGGGGGCCGTAACAGTGTTAAATGTGCATATACTGTATGCATTTCTCTCTGCCCCTCTGTCTGATGCTGGGCAATGACCAAGGAGATTTATCCTGATAAGCTGTCCTTTATTGACACATTTCTGGAGATTATAGTAATTGTTCCATTTGGAATACAAAGGCAAGATTATATCGCTGCACATGATAAAGCAATCTGTAATTAGCTGTTACACTCATATTCATCTCAGTCTAAACTATCTAAGCCTACTGTACATAATCTATTAAAAGCAGATTTATAGTTGATTAAAAGTAACAACAATTGCATGTATAATGCAAAAAGTCCACAGACTTTCATACATAGGCTATTCTTCTTTATCTTTCACTAGGAGTCACTAGGAGAATGCTAGAGACCAGTTGCAATTACTGTAATTGAATAGATACATTTGATATTAAAGAGACCCTATGCAACTTTTCCATAGTCATAAAATCGCTCAGAAATCTTTGTTTTGCTTGACTGACCAGTTTCATCGAAAACAGTAATATTTCCTCCCGCCCCCAGTGTCCCTATCCGCTATTGCAACCTTGCAGTTTCTGCAGGAGACGATCGTTCCTTGTTTACATCTGGAAGTCTGAGACGCGTAAGGAACAAAAAGAACCACGCTTGCAATTTATATATTTATATATAGCCTATATGTATAAATATACACGCTAAAGCTGTCGGGGAAGCTCTGCAGAGAAATATTCAAGCATAAAACGAGCGAAAACGAAAAACGAAACCGAAACCAGAGATGAAATCGCCAATCCTGCATACAGTAGTTCCTCTTTAAAAATGGCTTTACATGCACACTTTCAGTTAAAGAATATGATGAAGACATAAAAGCAATCTGAAAGGTTATAATTTCTTTCAAACATAATGCCCCCCATGTACATGTATCTGAAAATGTCGTCATGTGTCTCAATCTTGGGTAGTGGTGTATTCTGGGGGCAGATATTCAGGTCTACCAACCCTCAGGCCATCAACACACTGCTGTTATAAGCAGGAGGCACCACACTGCTTTGGAAGGGAGGCATCTGGGAAAGCAACACATGACAAGTTATCTGAGGGATCTATATGCTTCTGTTTATCATAAGGGTCAGTCAAAATTATCTTTCCATTTAATTATTCAGGACTCAGATGTGCTCAGAGGAGGTGCGACACCTGTTGCAAAATAACATACAAAACATGTAGTGGTAGATTCACTGTAGAATGTACTAACTGCACAGCAAAAGTGCTACTAAGCTATGAACACTTATCTCAGTTATACTCACTCCAATGTGGGAGGTGGGAGCAGAGGGTGGCACCTGGTACATAACCTGCAACAAAACACAAAACATGTAAAAAAAAAAAAGTACAATCAATGTTCAGTATACTAACTGGACAGAGGAAGTATTACTGGACTATGAAGACTTGTCGCATATACAGTATACTCACCTGAGCATTAGTGTAATGTATGAACGCCAGAGATCAAGGACCAAACATAACACATGTGTTGAGACGTACTGAGATCTTTAATGAAAGCTTGTCACGTGATTATAAAGACATTGTACGGGTGCCCGTAGGCGACATACATCACATCCCCCTTCTTTAAGTTTAAAAAACACATGAAAATATGACTGTAAACCGCACATTATCTGTATATAAAACAATAAACAGTAAACCCATTTCATTACAAATAGTAGTCAAATTGCATTGCATTTTTTTTCTCTTCAGAATGTAAAGAAAAGTTCATTAAAATATTTTTTTTTATTTTTTTTTTTATTTTTTTTTTTTATTTTTTTGAGTCCCATTAAAAGTCTTTCTTTCCTTCTCTTCTTTTAGTAATCCACAGGAGCCTTGGAATAAGTGCTGTGTGCAAGAATATGTGCATTCTGAGACATTGTTTGTGTGTGCATGTGTGCAAATGAGGTCAGTTAAGGTTTGTATCTGTCTGGTACCTTTACTTGTCTGCCAGACCGTGTGAAGTAGTCACCTTCCAGCTGCGGTTTGGAGTCAGCTGTTTCCTCATCTTCAGTTTTCACCTGTGTGTTGGAGTGACTCACCTCAGGCTTGATGTCAATGTCTGCATCGGCCATCGGCGTTGCACACTGTTTCTCTGGTCTTTCGTAGATGTTTTCTGTTTCTCCTATAGGTGCTGCCATCTGGAGTCTGAACAACGAATGACCTTGGTTGCTCATGTTTGTGAAGGACAACAGCAGGCTGCCATCCATCCTTTCGCTGGACTCTCACGCTTTCTCCTTTGTGTAGATCAGGAAGACACCTTGTCTGTCTGTCGTAGTAGCTTTTCTGTTTCAGTTGTTTTTCTTTCAGCTTGTCACTGACCTGGATGCTACTTTCAGGAGTCAGCAGAGCTGTTGTTGTAGGCAGTTTTGACTTCAAGCGCCGGCCCATTAGGAGTTGTGCTGGAGAGTACCCGACGCCCTCTAGTGGAGTGTTGCGGTATTCCAGCAGCGCGATGTAGGGATCTCCATTCCCATCTTGTGCTTTCCTGAGGAGGTTTTTGACGGTTTGCACCGTTCGCTCAGCCTGCCCGTTGGACTGTGCATGCCCAGGACTTGAAGTAAGGTGTCTGAAGTCCCAGTCTCCAGCGAAACGTCTGAACTCTGCACAGGAATACTGCGGGCCGTTGTCAGAGACCAGACGGTCTGGGATTCCATGCCTGGAAAATATGGACTTCATTCCTGGCCAGTATAGCACATCCCTCGCTCTCTCCTTGCACTTGACCACTCCAAGATGTGATTCATGGATCTTGCTCAGCATCTCTCCACGCAGCTGGTTCGGCACGATGAGCTTTGCAGCTTTAAACAGCAGTCCTGATGAACAGCTGATCTCTTCTCTGTATGTCCAGTACGCTTGAATGTCTTTGGGAACTGCATTTATGTCTTTGGGCCAGCCATTCATTGCTACTTTGTGCAGCAGTTGCATTTCGGGATCAGCAGCAGTTGCCTCTCGGAACATGTTCAGCTTCTCCTCAGACACTGGTAGCTGTTGAGTGACCCAGTTGACTTCCAGTTCCTCTCCAAGCAAGTCCTCAGTCTGCTCATTCAGGAATGCACGGCTCAGGGCGTCGGCGATGTGCATTTCTTTGCCTGGCTTGTACACTATGTTAAGGCTGTATCTCTGCAGTCTAAGCAGCATCCTCTGCAGCCTTGATGGAGCTTGGTACAGAGCCTTTTTGAAAATAGCCTCCAGGGGCTTGTGATCACTCTCAACCAGAATGTCTTTGCCATATACATACTGATGGAATTTTTCACATCCATAGACAATGGCTAACAGCTCTTTTTCTATCTGTGCATAACGGCGCTGTGCATCGGACAGTGCACGCGATCCATAGGCAACAGGTTTTCCTTCCTGTATTAAAACTGCTCCAATGCCTTCAGAACTGGCGTCTACAGAGAGTGTCACAGGTTTTTGTACATCATAAAATTTCAATGTTGGTGCATGTGTCAGTAATGACTTGAGTTTTTCAAAACTTCTCACCTGACCATCTTCCCAGTGCCAGTCTACATCACTTTCCAGCAGTTTTCGGAGTGGCGCGCTGACCTCAGCCATGTTGGGAATGAACTTGGCAAGGTACTGGATCATCCCCATGAATCTCATGAGAGCCTGTTTGTTCTCTGGGGTAGGGATTTGCGCCACAGCTCTCACTTTTTCAGGATCAGGCTTGAGACCCTCTGCTGATAGGATGTGGCCTATGTACCGTATTTCTGGTGTTCTGATCTTGCACTTGCTTTTGTTAAGCTTGAGATTCCACTCTCTTGCTCTGTTCAGCAGCTGCACAAGCCGTCTGTCATGCTCCTCGTCGTTCTCTCCCCAGACCAGAAGATCGTCGATCACGTTGACCACACCATCCAAGCCTTCAATCATTTGTGCGACAGCACGCTGGAACACTTCAGAAGCTGATGATACGCCAAAAGGTAAGCGCAAAAATCTGTACCTGCCAATAGGCGTGTTGAACGTGCATAATTTGGAACTCTCTTCATCTAATTGTATCTGCCAAAACCCATGGTTTGCATCTACCACTGAAAAAACTTTTGCTTTCGGCATGCTTGACACCACCTCTTCCACTGTGAGCAGTGGGTAGTGTTCGCGCTTAATGGCTTGGTTAAGGTCTTTTGGGTCTATGCAGATTCTTATTTTATTTGGCTTCACCACTGTTACCATACTGTTCACCCAGTCGGTTGGTTCATGCTGTCTGGTGATCACACCTAGCTTCTCCATTCGCTGTAGTTCCTCCACTATTTTGCTCTTCAAGGCCACTGGAACTCTCCTTGGTGCATGCACGACTGGTGGTATGTCTTTGTTTATCTGGATGTGGTGTTGGCCTGGTAGACAGCCAAGACCAGTGAACAGATCATCAAATTTGTTCAACAACTCATCTTCTGATTTAATTTCATGCACTCTTTTGATCATGCCTAATGCTTCACATGTCTCTCTGCCCAGTATTGCTGGTGCATCACGATCAATAATTTGGAAATCAATCTCATGCTTAATTTCTTTGTATTTGCAGGTAAGTGTTACTTTACCCAGTGGCGACATCTGGTGGCCAGAATACGTCACCAACTTGCATCCTGATTTTTTCATCAATGTCGTGTTGCATCCGAGTGATCTGAAAGTTCTCTCAGCTAGAACATTACACTCGGCTCCCGTATCAAGTTTAAAACTAACATTTTGGCCATTTATGTTCAGCCTTTCAGTCCATCTGGCTTTGTCACTTTTCGTCTCAGTTGCAATTGTTTCTATTTTGACCGGATTTTCTTCTCGTTTCAATTCCACAGAACCAACAAAGAAATCATCATCATCATCATCATCCACTTCGACTACGTGCAGCTTCCTTGCATTATAGCCGCTGGCTTGCTGCTTTGCTTGCCTGCACATTTTAGCGAAATGATTCTGCTTATTGCATACCCTGCACGTTTGACCGTACGCCGGGCATTTGCTTGGACTGTGTTCATATCCGCACTTGAAACATTGTCTCACTTTTTGCTCATTTCCAGTCACATTCGTTCTGGCCCTGTAATCATTCCCGAACGTCTTGCGTCTGTCTGCGGTCTTGGAATGACTGACACTCCTTATTTTGCTCACCTCAACTTCTTCATTGAGCGCTTTTACTTGGGTCACAGTCATTTCATTAGCGCGGCAGATATCAATGGCTTTTACCAAGGTTAAGCCCGTTTCTCTAAGCAGTCTTGCACGCACATGATCTTCGCGCACGCCACAAACAATTCGGTCTCGTATCAACGAGTCATGTAGATCCAGGAATTCACAGTCTTTTGCTTTGTTTTTTAAGTCAGTAACATATGCATCAATACTTTCGTTGGGGCCTTGTGCTCTCGTGAAAAACAAGTGACGAATGTACGTTACGTTTTTTCTTGGTTCACAGTAGTCTTTGAATTTTTTCTTCAGCACATCCAGTTTGTCCTTTTCAGCCTCCTCGAACGAGAAAGTGTTGTAGATTTTAACTGCTTCCTCCCCAGCGACATGCAGGAAGGTAGCACACTGGACTTTGCTGGATTTTTCTGCTATTCCACTAGCGATCAGAAACAAGTCGAACTTCTGCTCCCACAGCTTCCAGTTTTCGGCTATGTTGCCTTCAAAACTAAGCGCAGATGGCGGCTGTAACTGTGCCATTTTTCTTACACCGGTTAACTTCTGACACCATGTAATGTATGAACGCCAGAGATCAAGGACCAAACATAACACATGTGTTGAGACGTACTGAGATCTTTAATGAAAGCTTGTCACGTGATTATAAAGACATTGTACGGGTGCCCGTAGGCGACATACATCACAATAGTGGAGCAGGTGGCTTTGCAGGCAAACGCAGATACATAGATGGATACAATGAACTCCAGCACTGACAACACTATCATCACTCCACTAATCCCCATTGACCTGCTCTATTGTAGGGAGCAAAATCACACATCATGACTGTAAGACTGAACAAGGTTATTTCCATGGACAGTGGAATGTTGTGCACAATTCATAATGTTTAGTATACCTACCACGTATGAATTGAGGATTGTGCAACTGCCATACTGGCCATAGTCATAGGGACTATAACAGTAGTGAAATGAGATACTAAATAATACTAAATCAATGCTATGCATAATCATGGAAATCCCTGCAGTTATTGTGCTGACGATGTTCATCCCCAATGATCCTTTCACCTAAAATATAAAAAAGCAAAAAAAAAAGCACATCACTATTAGTCGGCAGGCCAAGACCCTAAAAGAAACTTTTGATGGCATTTTTTTGTTAAAAGTTGGCAACTACAGTATGCCATCAGCATGGATTAAGGTTTCAGAATTACCCGGTTGCCACCATGGTACAGTACTTGGTCAAATATTGAGGTCAAAAAGTCAATCAAGGTCAACAAAAAGTTTTGTCAATTTTGTGATGTACTTTCATAAAATATAAGATATCAAAAATAGATATTGGATATTCAGTAACTGAGGGATAGAATTTTCAAATATATATTATTTATAAATAATTTGGACATTTAGAATTGATATGGCCATTACTCCTAGGTCTGTGTACTTTTTCGTTCATTCATTATTCTATTTTGAAAGTTGCATGGGAAATGAAAAAGGAGTTGTATGTGAATTTTTACACTGATGTAGGACATGTGAAATTGAATCCAGTGCCACGTTTTGATATATTTTACGTATTGAAAATGAAACACTGAACTTTTGGATAAAACAAAAACCGAATTTTAAAAAAGGCCATTCTGGATTGCATTTGGGTCTATTTTGGACCCAGGTTTTGGGTGACCAGTGGGGTGTACAAACCTCGATTAGTGCGTTAGCGAGGTATGTTGCGCTCAAAGCCAGGGTATGCTGTGACACGAAAGTGGCACTGTTTTAGCGTAGTAATCTTGTTTTAATATAGGCGGTCTTGTGCATCTCCACGTTTCACGATTGGCCAAATTCACCCAAACCCAGAGAACGCGCTCTGAGCTGAAAGCCTAGTTGGTACTTTGGAGTAAACTGTAACCATTTTCGGAGGCTGTTGGCCTGTTGATTTGAATGGTGAATGGTGAACAGGTGGCCTGTTGATTTGGTGCATTTAAACGGCCAGTTAACCCCAAAGTAGGCTACCGCCTAGTTTGATAAATTCACCCCTGAGTGAGTTTCGTGAAAGCCACTGCTCCCAGGTTTGGTTGGCAGCTTAAGATACCATGGTGATACAGTGACACTAGAAAAGATTCACTTTCGTATGACAGCATACCCTAGCTCTGAGCGCAACATACCTATAACTCACTAATCGAGGTTCATAGGCTATACCCCACGGGAGGAATATTGTGGTCGTGGAGATGCATGAGTGCGCGGCGTGCGAAACGGTGTAGGCCTACTTCCAGGGAAAAGATAGGATCAGTAAAATGGAATAGGCTAAAATAAAGGAATAAATGAATATCACAAATTTAAAAATGATCGGAAATGTCGTTTTTTTCTAATACTATTATTTGAAGATGATTACACATTTTGAAAACAAAATACAGACATTTCTGCTTTTATTCTTTTGAATAAAACACCAAGTTGCACCCTTTTCACATTTTCACATTTCATTCCAAAATAGAATAACGAATGAACGAAAAAGTACAGACCGACCCGCCTACTACTTTATGGTATGAATAACACAAAACATTTATATATTGCTAATGAATAACAAGAATACATGTCAACACCACATTTCCTGGTGTTGGCCTGCCGACTATAACCATATTGATCATGTAGTCCTACTCACATGCAGTATGTAATTACCGTATGTAACTGCAGTATAATTATCAGGCCTACTGTAAGGCCAGAAATGTGGATACCTAAGACAGCAAATTTCTCATGTTGACAAAAGCTGTTGTAATCAACAGTTTATACCTACAGTGAACTAAAAAAGTCTCCCCTGCTGAGACTGCTGAGACCTAAACTCAGTTCTGGGCCTCTCTTGGACCAGAAGAGATGTTGTTTTAAATAAAAGGGGATAGCACATATTCTTCTGACATCTCTTTATTCTTCTTTTCTCTCTTTGACTCGACTATTGTCGACGCGTTCGAACCTGAGAGGCCAACGCAATTCTCATCTGTGAGGAGCGGATTGTGCCCTCCTCCTTTCCGTGGTGAGCCTGACATGATCTCATGTCACGGGTCTCCTAACACGACTCACATGCATTGCATGCCAAGGCAGGGTTGGTGTAAAGATGCAGTGTGGTGTGGTGTTGGTGTTGGAGAGTTCATCTCACGCAGTTCATGGTTTTGAGCCAGCCGCGCTTCTCTATCCTGTGTCGGGGTGGGCAGGTTGTGGTGTTGTTAGCTGCCCATCTGCCCATGCTCATCTTTGCTGCAGAGATGTATGTGTGTGTGTGCGTGTGTGTGTGTGTGTGTGTGTGTGTGTGTGTAGGGAGGGGGCCTAGCCTGGAAAGTAGGCCTACAAATGTTTTACTTAACTAACGGAGCAATGTTGGACCCACAGCCCACAGCGGCTTTGGGCTTTTTATAGAAGACGCTTGAAATTATTAGTAGTCACATGTTGTGGGCTTGTTTCTTGTTGGCCATCTTATTTTGGAAGTTTTTTTTTTTAAACCTTTGTAAGCTAACATAGCCTACTTTGCTGGCAAATGAACTCACTGTAGGCTATGATAATGGATACAGTCAGCTGATGGACAGTTGCTCTTCTAGAACTATGGGCAACCAGTTTATTGTATTTACTAGTAGTGCAGTGCCCGTACAAATAATGTTTTCCAAGAAACGTGTTGCCCAATGACGTTGATGCAGGTACAGATCATGTTAGATTGGTGATGATGTAGAATCAGGCCCGTGCAGTTAGTAGCGGCTTTTACTGACTTTGCAAAATAAAAAAGTGATTATTTTTAGTTTCTCCTAAATTCGCCAGTAGGAGCTACTTTTAGCCTTAGAATTCTTTGTGAATATGGGCCCTGGTTTGATTGTGGTCAGTGTCAGAGATGGGGGACTCGAGTCTAGTGACTTGACTCGAGTCAGACTTAAGTCGCCAGATTGAGGACTTGTGACTTGCTTAATCAACTGTGAGAAAAGACTTGACTTGACTTGGACTTGCTACTCATGACTTGAGACTTGACTTAGACTTGCATGCAATGACTCGACAAGTCATTGCTGTCTTAGTTAATTGGTGAATAATAAGAATAAAAACTATTTTCGATTGGATATTTCCTGTTGCATGTGGGCGAACCTGGCAACCTCTCTAATAGGTGCTAGGTGACGCGCCCGCCATCTACAGTAGAGCGGTCGGGGTTAAGAAGATGGAAGCTGTTACCAGTTTCCAAAATCATAACATTTGGATTTAAAGACTATTCAACTCAACAAAAGAAACGAAAAGAAACGCAAAGTGTGCAGCGCAAAAATATCCGACACATCCAGCACCACGTCAAATTGTATCCGCCATTTCCGACTACACAAAGAAAAGTAAGAAATGTCTATAGCTAATTTCACATTATTTTTTTAATCTAACGTTAGCTAGCAGCTAACATCCCATCTCCATCAGTCAAACGTGACAAGATCTTGCTGTTTGCATCTGTGGTCAAAATTATTCCAAGACAACTGGTGTGAGACTGCAGCTTTATTCACGATACCGGGAGCATGTTACCCACACGAAGTCAAAGTAACAAGCCCACACATCTGTGGGCGAAGCCTGTTCTTATACCCTTAACACACACACACGGAAAATCACTAGACACACTTTAGTTTTTTTTCAATTTTCAATTTAATGTCGCTTATAGAGCGCCAATACATTACACATGTCTCAAGGCGCTTTACAGAGTGTTAGACATTCAAAGAGAGCCCATGAGTAACAGGGGCAAGGAAAAACTCCCTAGAATTGGAGATACATATAGGAAGAAACCTCAGACAGACCCACGACTCAAGGGCCCAACCCATCTGCCTTGGGTCAGTTACAGTACAGTCATTTGTAGTTTGAAAGTTACAATGACAATGAAAGTTCAAATAGTCCAGTGTAGGGAATAAATTGTCCATTAGTAATCCATTAGTTATTTCTGAAGGTGATGGGTCGCTGGGATCCGAGGGCCAAAGATTCGGGCAGGGAACCACAGCAGGCGATGTTAGGGCAGTCATAGGGATGGCGAAGGCAATGGCGATGGTAGGGCAGTCAGAGGGATGTGACTTCAGGTGTGATGAGGGACAGGCACAGAGATGGTTGATGGCTGGTAATGGTTTACCTCACAGGTGAGGTATAGGGGAAAGGGAAGAGAAATAGAGTGTGTTAGTATTACTGTAAGTCATATTAAGTATTAATAAGTATATCAATGGTGATATAAATGGTTATACTATAGAGGGTTTACAAAACGCTTTTACACACCTCTTTTGTGGGGACAGGTGCGTAGGAATAGGTTACCCAGTTAAACCCGAAGAGGCATCCCGCACATCGTCCACCACGCATGCAAACATCCACCCACCCACCACGCACGCAACATCCACCCACCCACAATGCCCCCCCCAATGCCCCCCCCCCCCCAGGCGAACCCACACACCACCCCTGAACCGCGCGTCGGAGCAGCATGGCTGAGCATGGCCAGCCAGAGTCCGCCCACAGGCGGCGCCACCCATCCGCAGACACCCCCCACCACCATCCGCGAGCAGAGAGAACGGGGCCCGCGCCAGCCCCACCCCAACCACAACACCACGCGAACACACACCACGGCCCGACCAGGACACACAGTCTGATCCGCCCCGCCGCCCAGGCCCCCCGGAAGCAGCGCCCCCAGAGCAAAAGTCCAGAATGCTTCATGTCTTTGGACGTGTCATCCTGTCATCCTGTTGACAGGGTCGGGAGGCGTAGGGAGGCGATGTAGTGTAATTAAAAACGTTAAAATCATTGGACATTGGTGTAATGTAATTAAAATCGTTAAAACCATTGGACTTCCACTCTAGAAACACCACCCCAAGAAGGCCCGGACCGCGAGCCCAATCCAAATACAATGCCGCAACAGCCCTCCCCTCCGCCATCCACTCCCAGCATTCCCACCTCCCCCGTCCCCCCCATCCCACTAAATGCACAGCCGTGCACATCTGATCAGACTGCATGCCCCAGCCAGACCGCCAATATACGCCCACGCAGAGCCACTGGCGAATGGAGCCGACACGAACCCCCCCCCCCCCCCATCTACAGACGGCGACGGGAGGCCCCCCGCGGACGAGCAACGCCACCCGCGAACGGACCCCGACCGGCCCAGAGCACCCAGCCACACCACCCAGGCGCGCAGCCCAGACATGATGCGCAAGCCCACCCGGGGAAGGCCCATGACCGAAACGGCGCAAATGGACAAAAGCCCGCATGCGCAGTGAATGAACAAATGCCCGCACGCGCAACAGACAGCACGCGGGACCCTCCCCCCCAAGCTATACTATAGAGGACAGGACAGGGAGAGAAGGAAAGAGGGAGAGTTGAGAGAGACAGAGGGAGAGGGGAGAAGAGGAGTTGTACGGCATGCCACATAAGAAGTCCATGACAGCGCAATGCTAAAGCAGCATAACTAAGGCATGGTGGAGGGTGGTCAGCACCAGATCAGGTGTGGTCAGTAGCCACCATGGGATGCATGACTGGGGCACCAGTCACACAAGCCCACAGCAGAGGTGGTCCGTTCCAGTAAGACCCTGAGGTGGTTGAAGTTCCACACTGCACCATACCTAACTATAGGAAGCACTAAAGAGATATGTTTTAAGTCTAGACTTAAAAATAGGGAGGGTGTCTGCTAATCGAATTGAGGGAGGAAGATTATTCCAGAGGAGGGGTGCGCGGTAACAAAAGGCTCTGCCTCCTACTGTAGTTTTTGAAATTCTTGGAATTACAAGAAGTCCAGTATTTTGTGATCGTAAGGGTCTAGGTGGATTATATGGGACTAGAAGATCTTTAATATATTCGGGTGCTCTTCCATTTATGGCTTTGTATGTGAGAAGTAGAATTTTGAAGTCAATGCGACTTTTAACAGGTAACCAATGTAGAGATGCTAGGATGGGGGAAATATGTTCATATTTTTTGGTCCTAGTGAGTGTGCGAGCAGCTGCGTTTTGTATAAGCTGTAGGCTTTTTAGACAGGTATTATTGTAGCCGGCGTATAGCGCATTACAATAGTCTAGCCTGGAAGTGACAAAAGCGTGGATTAATTTTTCAGCGTCTGGTAAGGATAAGGACTTCCTTATCTTTGAAATGTTCCTTAAATGGAAAAATGAGGTTTTTGTGATCTGCTTTATGTGACTATTGAGTAGAAGTTCTTGATCAATTGTAACTCCTAGATTTTTAACACTTGTGGATGAGGTCAGTGAGAGATCACTATATGTAACCTGTGATGTGGATAGGATATCCCTAGTCTTCTTAGGACCTAAAACCATAACTTCTGTTTTATCTGAGTTCAATAGCAGGAAGTTATTAGTCATCCAAATTTTTATGTCTCTCAGACATGTGTTGAGTTTGGCTAACGGGGTTGGTTCATCGGGCTTTATGGAAATATATAATTGTGTATCATCTGCATAAGAATGGAAATCAATGCCATGTTTTCTAATTATAGAACCTAGAGGAAGCATATAAAGAGAAAATAATAGGGGCCCTAGTACTGAGCCTTGAGGCACTCCATATTTAACCATAGTCTGGGAGGATGGTTCATTATGGACCTGTACAAATTGTTGGCGGTTAGTAAGGTATGATCTAAACCAAGCAAGTGCAGAGTCTTTGATACCTATGGAATGTTCAAGCCTGTGGAGTAGTATGTCATGATCTATGGTGTCAAAAGCAGCACTGAGGTCAAGGAGGACTAGTATTGATGCATAGCCGTTATCAGCAGCAATAAGGAGGTCATTAAACACTTTAACTAAGGCTGATTCGGTACTGTGGTGGGCTCTAAAGCCAGATTGGTACAGTTCTTGAATTTTGTTAGTTTGTAAGAAGGCGCTAATTTGTTTGGATACTATTTTTTCAAGTATTTTTGATATAAAAGGGAGATTAGATATAGGCCTATAGTTAGCTAGGATGTTAGGGTCAAGGCTAGGTTTTTTGAGTGATGGCTTGATAACAGACATCTTAAACTGCTGTGGAACATGTCCTAATAACATTGAATTATTTAGAATCTGAAGTAACGTATTATCGAGGAGGGGGAGGGCGGTCTTAAGAAGGTGAGTGGGAATAGGGTCTAGCAGACTAGTTGCAGATTTTGATGAGGAAATTGTGGAGGTGAGCTCTAATGTGTCAATAGGTGTAAATGAATTAAATGTTGTGCTAGGTTGCATCTGTGATTCTGTTATGTTTTCACTATTATTTGGCAATGGAGTATGTGTATTTGGTGAAACTGACTGGTTGTTGATCTTAACTCTAATTGTTTCAATTTTATCATTAAAAAAGTTCATAAAATCATTACTATCTAAGCTTAAAGGAATAGATTGGCTTACTTCATTATGGCTCTTCGTTAAGCGTGAGATTGTGCTAAAAAGAAATTTTGTATTGTTTTTATTTTCTTCAATCAGTGAGGAATAGTAAGCTGACTTGGCCTTGTTAAGTGCTTGTTTGTAAGCGATGAGGCTATCTCTCCATGCTTGGCGAAACACTTCCATTTTAGTGGTGCGCCACTTTTGCTCTAGTTTGCGTGTTTTTTGCTTAAGGGTTTTAGTCTCTGATGTATACCATGGAGCGTGTCTTGTTTGTTTCCTTGTTTTCTTTTTGAGTGGTGCTACAGAGTCTAGGGTTGAGTGTAGTGCATTCATTACATTATCAGTTAGTAAATCGACCTCTGTTGAGTTAAGGGAAGGACCTTCTGTTTTAGGAGAAGGGCCCTCTAATATATCCTGAGTCACAGATGTGGAAAGGGTTAGTGGAATTTGTTCTAGAAAGTCTGCAGTCGTTTTTTCAGATAGGCTGCGACTATAGTAGTAAGTGGAGTTAGGTACTAAATAATGTAGTGTCATTTCAAAAGTAATTAGATGGTGATCAGTTAGGGTGGGATGTTGTGGTATGATTGTTAACTTTTCTATGTTTATGCCATATGACAAGACTAGGTCAATAGTATGGTTATGACGATGTGTGGGTGAATTAACATTTTGGGAGAAGCCGAGATGGTCAATTAGAGATTGGAATGCAATTGTGAGACTATCGTTCACATTATCCATATGAATATTAAAATCACCCAATATAAGTATTTTTTCTGTTTGGACAACTAAAGTGGAAAGAAAATCAGAGAGTTCTTCTAGGAAATTAGTGTAGGGGCCTGGGGGTCTATAAAGTGTGACCACGGTTACAGGCAGATTAGTTTTCCAGTCTGGATGTATAAAATTAAGAATTAGGACTTCAAAAGATGTAAGCTTATGTGCGGGTTTGGGAGATGTGAGAAGGCTAGAGTGATAAATTGTAGCTACTCCACCACCCCTGCCAGTATGGCGTGGTACATGGTGGTTTAGATAGGAAGGAGGTGTGGACTCATTCAATGGAAGGTATTCATCTGGTTTAAGCCAGGTTTCAGTGAGGCACATTACATCTATGTGGTTGTCAGTAATAATTTCATTAACCAAGGGGGTCTTACTTGATAATGATCGAATGTTAAGTAAAGCAAGCCTAAGTTGCGTTTTTTGGGGGGATTGTGTAATCGAGGATGTTTTTATTTGAATAAGATTGCTAAAATCAATTCCCCTAATGGATCGAGCACGAGACAACTTTGGTACAGACACCCTTTCTATTTGGCCCTGTGTTGGCCTATCTGGGTGACTCTGGGACGACAGAGATCTGTGTAAGACAATATCTCTGCTGCCTGGACTAACCTCTGGTTTGTCAGGAACTAGCCTCGGTTAGGTGATGGTCTATGTTCCTTGAAAGGAGAACAGCACCCTCCGGAGTGGGGTGGATACCGTCTCTTTTCAACAGTCTAGGCTTCCCCAAGAAGGAGCTAAAATTATCAATGAAGCCCACATTGTTATTGGCACACCACTCTGACAGCCAGCGGTTGAGGTCCGAAATTCTGCTGAACATTTCGTCACCTCTTCTAATGGGTATGGGTCCAGAGAAAGTTACAGAATCAGACATCTGTTGTGCGAACCTGCACACGGAAATAAAGTTTTGCTTGGTGATCTCCGATTGACGCAATCGGACATCGTTGGTGCCGGTGTGGATGACTATTTTCGAATATTTACGCTTAGCATTAGCCAGCACTTTCAAATTTGACTCGATGTCGTTAGCTCTGGCCCCAGATATTGAATTAACTATAACCGATGGAGTCGTTAGCTTCACGTATCGTATAGTAGAGGCGCCAATTACCAGAGAGGCAGGTTTATCTTGGCTAGCTAAAGGGGAGAATCGATTAGAAACGTGAAGGGGTTGGTGGTTAGCAGTGGGCCTCTGTTTGGATTTATGTCCCCGAATAGTCACCCAGGGACTAGTCCCCTGCTGCGAGGGGGCTGTCATGGTTACGCTATCTGTAGGCCTATCTGTAGATCTAATGGCTGGTGCATCCACACAGCTTACCGGGGGTTCTGTCGCTAACTGTTTGCTAGTCAGATTCAGCGTGTGGATGCGGCCCTCGAGTTCATCTAACCTCGCCTCCAAGCTAGCTATTCGTCTGCATTTATTACAAGTATCTTGTCCACTAAAGGAGGCTGGGGAGTAAGCTAGCATGTGACACGCCGGGCAACATAGAGCGTTAGGAGGAGGAGAGGTAGGGACAGGATCGAGACGAGGCATCGTCTTTAAGAAAAGCAAGTGAGTTGGCTACACAGGTGGTTAGAGTAGAGTTATACGTAGATAAAACCCCAATGTGTTCAAAATGAACAGATTACGTGGAAACAGCGGGGAAGCACCGCAAGCTACAACGCTAAACAGTGGCAGTACAAACAGGATGTGACGCAATCACTTACCGCAACTTCCTAGGCGGGGAAGATTGTGTAGGCTACAGATGCGACTCTGGTACTCTGGTGAGTCTTTAACCACCTGGTAATTATCAGAGATAAGAATGTTTACAATAACTCCTCAACCATGTTTGTGTTTGTGTGCCATGGGTTCACCATGGGGTCACCTCCACATTCCTAGGCCAGGATGGCAACTAGAGTTAATTACAGTGCATGAAAATGCACTGTACTGTTCTTCCTAGGCTTTTTATTAAACTTCTTCTTCTAACGCTCGCAATTCAGCTTCAACCGTTTAACGTAGAAACTTCATTCAAACGTTGTTGCGTAGGTCTTGCTTATGCCATGTGTGCTTTGTATTTCTCAACTTTGTAACTTTTATACTTTTTGAACTATTAAATAAAAACTATTAACAATTTCCCCATAGACTTAACATTGCTCATTATGACATCACGGCAGCAATTAGAATGTTATCCCAGCTGGTCAGCCACCTGGGCACCTACTGTCAGTTTCTCTCAGGCTTCAAGCTTACAATCTCTCTGAAGACTACATATTCTGTTCCCCTGTATCCTCTGCGCACAACAGTATCAAAATAAGTCCTCCTAATTCCATCCAACTTTATATCCATTCATCTTCTTCAAACCATTCACTCATCCACCCATTCTAAACAGTCTGCCTATCAACATCAATTAGACGCTCTACAGTACATTCAACTTTTAAACAATCTACTCTGTCTCAGGCTGGCTCTCTTAAGACTAGCCAGTTAAATTGATTACACCTGTATCTGTATCCACTACTCTCAGTAGAAAGCTGTGTCTCTCCATTCTACAAGAATATAAGGCACATTCCATCCAACATTCTATCCATTCATCTTCTTCAGACCATTCACTCATCCACCCATTAAACTGTCTATCAACATCTATTAAACAATCTGTCTATCAACATCCATTAAACTCTCTGTCTATCAACATTAATTAGACTATCTGCATTCAACTTTTAAATTATTTACTCTGTCTCAGGCTTTAAGAGTACACTGGCTCTCTTAAGACTAGCCAGTTAAATTGATTACACCTGTGTCAACTACTCTCAGAGAGCTGTATCAGTGTCTCTCTTAACAAGAATAGAAGGCACATTCCATCCAACCTTCTATCCATTCATCTTCTTCAGACCATTCACTCATCCACCCATTAAACTGTCAATCAATATCTATTAAACAATCTGCCTATCAACATCCATTAAACAAGTCCTTAAAGACCGCTGACGATTTTTGCCCTGGGCCTCTCACATCCTCCATCCGTGCGCTGCACTTCATCGTCTGATCAGAACATCTGAGCTGAGGACCATGGCTACCAAACGCGGGCGGGCGGGCGATAGCCTACCAACTGTGGGCGATGCTGCCGACTGCCGAGCTGCTGCCTGGACTGAGTCTGTCTGAATCGAGCAGCGCGTAACGTTGGAGGCCAGGAACAAAATGATGCTGACCTGCAGGGTCGCTCTCGACTTCAAGCTGCTCGGTGCATCTGCTGCTTGTGCCTCTGCTTCTGGTGCTCTCCAGACGGCCTGCCTAGCGACTGAATTCCGCCGGGTTGGTCTGATCAGCTACGGGATGTGCATCATCTATTGCCCTGGGACTTTTATCGGCCGTCTACTGATGCAGTCATTTGGACTAATAAGTTGGCGTGGACTTTTCTGATTTAGTTTGCTTTTATTATTTATTTGATCTGTGTTTGTTTTTGTCCGTCTTGTAATGTCTTGGTGTCTTGGAGTCACGGGTACGCTGGCGATTACGCCGCTCCGTCCGGCATCTTTTGTCTTGTGCCAACTTTGTCTTTTGAGTGTTTGTCTGTGTTGTTTTTATTATTTGTTGATTTTTTGTCTGATGTCTGTGTTTGTATGTCTTGTGCCACGGGTACGCTGGCTAGTACGCCGCTCCGTACGGCATTTCTTTATGTAGCGATTTGTTATTTTTTAAATTTGTTTGTTTGTCTTGGTGTCACGCTTGGTGGGCACGCTGGCGACTACGCCGCTCCGTCTAGCCTCTGTTGTCTTATGTACCCTATGTTTCTTGTTTGTCTGACTGTTTGTTTTACAGCACTTTGGTCAACTGTGGTTGTTTTTTAAAGTGCTATATAAATAAATTGACATTGACATTGACATTCTGTCTATCAACATTAATTAGACTATCTACATACAACTTTTAAAGTATTTACTGTGGGTCCCTCTCAAGCAGCGTTTATATGTCCTCCCTCGCTCCTCGATCCTCAATGATCTACATAAAGAAAGATAGAAGAAGGGCTAGACTATCCCATTGTTGCCGCTCCATCATTCTTTATGTAGATCAGTGAGGAGCGAGAGAGGACGCGTAAACGCTATATGAGAGGCACCTTCTGTCTCAGGCTTTAAGCATACAATCTCATTAAGACTACAGATCCTGTTTCACTACTTCCTCTGTCCACAACTGTTTCAAAATAAAGGTCCTCACTGCAATAATACACTATTAAATCATTTAACCATTGAAACTATTCAACTATTGAACTGTTCAACCATTCCAACTGTCAGTTATCATCCACTATGCCTCCAGTCAACTACATGAAACCTCCATGTACCTAGCAACCAACATAGCAACCATTAAAATTAAGTGTTTATGACCGTTTCCATAGCAACCAACATGATTATACTGCAGTAACTTCTTGTTTCCTGATAGTGGCCACCATGGATACCCTAGCAACAAATGTTTCAAAATAAAAGTCCTCACTAGCAAGTTAGCTAGTTAGCATAGTTAACATTGTTAACATAGTTAGCATTTTTAGCATAACTGCAAAAAATCATCAACTAAGTTAGCTAATCAACCTGGTTAGCATTGTCAGCAAATTTAGCATTGTTAGCATAGTTAGCATTTTTAACATTACTGCTAGAAATCATCGATAAGTTAGCTAATCAACCTGGTTAGCATTGTTAGTAAAGTTAGCATTGCTAGCATAATTAGCATTTTTAGCTTAACTGCTAGAAATCATTAGCTAAGTTAGCTAATCAACATTTTAACATGAATAGAAATCATTAGTTAAGTTAGAACTGGAATGTTTCATCTTTAAACTGTCTACCTTCACACTATCAACTCTCTGTAAACTATGCAACCACCATGTTTACCCTAGCTACACCTTAGTAACCATATCTACATTATCTATCTTTTTTAGCATTTTCATGCACTGGTAATTCCTTGGAATTGCATTTCTAGTTATATATGTAAGCTATAGTAAATGGTTAATACAATGGGAAACATATAAAATTTATCCCACATATTCCCCCCTGTGGAGCTATGAAGCTCCATTCCTACCGCATTAATATATAATATGTATATTCATGATACAATAAACAGAAGGTTAGACTTATTTTATAGTTCTATCATTTCCTCTTTCTTAATATCTAGTATTTCTCTGAATCTTTAGAAGTTCCACCTGGCATGGGACCATGTCATTGTTGATAAACATTGAGGGCTGGTACATAGTCAATAGAACGCATAGAGAATCCTGAAAAGTTCTATAGGGAAACACTTAATACATAAACATTCGCACTTGAAAAGATTTTTCTTGGAATATCCAACATATTTCATTATTTCCTGTTAATGTTAATTTATCATGGAGGGCTCACTCACAGACTTTATTATTATCACAAACTTCTTTCTTAAGGGATGATTAGGTGAATAATAAGCAAAACAAACATCAACATCTTCTGTTATCTCAGTTATTCAAAACCAAAAATAAAACCTAATCCTAGTCTTCAACAGCAGAGATGACTTGGGTGTTTAGACCCTCCTCAGGTAACTGTCCAAATAAAATTAAACCAAAACAACAAACTTGTAACGTTTATCTAGCTAAACTGAGAAAGAATATTTTAATGTGATGCTAGTGATATTTTATTCATTCTCCCCAAAAGACTATTCTTCAGTCTATTGCAAAATGTGTTTGTCAACCTTCTCTTGCAACCACTTGTTGGTTATGTTCAGTTCAGTTCATGTATGTTCTGGATTCTTCACCACTCTGAAATCCTTATGGCTACATGTAGGTGTAGATGTGAATTCTTCGAAAAGTCCTTTCCACTTGTCCTGGTTCCAGCGTTTTCTTCCTTTGCAATCCTTTGATGAGTTCCTAGGAGCCTGGCTTGGCTGGGTTTGTCCTTTGCAAACTTTGTGGAAGTGCCAACGCCACCTGATGAGAAACAAAAGACAGAGCAGCAATCAGTTCTCGCATGTAACCATTGTCCTATCTATATCTCTTAGGTTAGGTAAACTGGAGCCGGCAAGGGACGTCCGGTCAAAATCTCAAAAGTGCTAAACCTTGTAGATTTTGATGAACGACCTCTAAGGTAGAAAAAAGCCAAAGGAAAAGCTGTCACCCAGCCCATCTCTGTTGACACTATAATTTTAGTCAATTTTGCTTTCAACATTGAATTAGCAACCGCACTTTGTGGTTGGTACGCACAATGGGTTCTAAAGCCAATTTACAATTTCTCTGATAGAATTTTAAAAGTTTTATTCACAAAATCTGAGTTTAGTTTCTTGGGGTCTCCCCAACTAGGCACCATATGTCTCATTAAAGCCTTAGCTAGTGATAAGGCATTTCCTGGGTAACTTCCAGGCCATTTTGAGAACATATAAACTATCACCACACAGTATTCATATCCTCTATTTGTTCAATTGAATGAAATACATTATAATATGCTCAACAGCCATTCAGGTGGTGGGTGATGTCCTTCCTTGACTCTCATTGTAGGTACAACATTATCTTTTAGACACATTAATGCACCTTGCACAATACATGGTTGCTACTGTAGTGAATCCTGGTGCAAAATAGATTTTCTCTATTGTCTTTATCATAGCGTTAGAATTTGCATTGTCTAAGCCATGAGATAGTTTAGCAACAATGTGAACACAAGACCTCAGAAGAACTGGCCTGCCTGTCAGGGTATGTATGTACCCACAGACCCTGTGTATTTTCCATACAATTCTTCCATTTCTGTTTTTCCTTATTATCTGATGCTTTCTGTGCTTCCTTTAAAGCGTCTTCAGATGTAACTACATCTGGTATTTGTAAATTCAAAAAGAAATGCATTGTGCTTTGTTGTCTCAAATTTCAAAATTCAGTTGTTTTCAGTTGTTAATTCAGGTGTTATTCTACACTCCCCCCTGCGCAGCTCTCTTAGCTGCCGCGTCAGCCCTCCTAATGACCAAGCTGATAACATCTTTATTTGCAGTGTGGGTTGACAATTTGCTACAGGCACATCATGAACAATTTTCTAGTTAAAATGACTATCAATATAAATGCAAACAGATTTGCCTTTTGTCAATTCCACCAGTTCAGCTGATTGGGCAGAGAAATATGGGAGGGAGTGAGATTCACTCTTATCAAATTGATTCACTACAGAGTAACCAGTCCCTACCTCTCCGGACTCCAAACACTTAGATGATTCATTAACAAACAAGATTAGGTTGGGATTTAACAAAAGTGTTTCAGAAATGTCAAGGCTAGAATTAGTGCACATAGAAACAACTTCACAGTAATTATGCAAATCACCATCATCTTGTTGGTATACAGTAGTTGGGTTAAGCGTTGTACAACATGCCAGGGTTATATTAGTAAGGGTTGACAACACATGCTGATATGTCAGGACACTAGCAGGTGTAAGATGTGTAGATTTTCTTGTAGAAGCAATGAATATACTTCATGTGGGACATTTGCTGTGAGTGGATGCAACAACACAATGTCAGCACAAGCTAACATCCCACTGGCAGCTGCTGTTACAAACTTCAGATAAGGAATCATTCAGGATCTAATTGTTTAGATAAGTAAAGCCACTGGTCTGTGCTGAGTCTGACCCTCATGCTGTTGACATACCACTGGGGACATAGTGAGGTGTTTCCACACAGAATGGTAGGTCATGATTAGGCAACCTCAGAGCTAGAGTTGACACTAATGATCTAAAAAGTTTTGTCACAATTGTCAGTCCAAGTCAGTTCGTCAGTCAATTTTTAACAGGTATTTGCATATGCTTGGAGTGGCTATACTCTCTGTTTAATTTAAAATCCAAGCAAGGGATTAGCCAATTATTCCTAGGAAGCACAACATTTGCTGCTTTGTCTTGGGTCTGGACAAGCAGTTATTGATGAGATGCAAAATGCATCTAGGGCCCAACAGCCAGGAGTTAGTATATCACCCAAATTACTTAACCCTCTCCTGACAGAGTTGCAACTTTTGTTTGGAGACTTCCAGTCTCACACTGGCCAGGAATGTAATATTGCCACAGTGTCAATTTGGCACACCTCAGTCGACGGATTTGCTGGTTACACATTATTGACATAGGTGATAATAGCGCTTCATGACAGCAGAATTAATATAGAGAGGCAAGATACCAGAGCTTTGTTTGAAACGGGCGCTGACTCTGTATCTTTGTGGCAAATATGTCCTTTGAAAATAAACGCAAATCGAAACTAACAATAAGGATCCGCTCTAATTGTAATTTATGCAATTCTAGAACGATTACAGAGAAACATGTTGCATTTAGAGAGACTAGTGCTAGAGTTCATCACAATAACTCCTCTCTCATGTATTACTCTACATGTTTGCTCTATCCCCTGCTCAGCCTTTTTCAATAGTGGATATTGCGCCTTCGACGGATTATTTGATATTACAGTTAGTGGCTGAGCAATAGACAAGTAGAGAAGATCTGCTTTTTGTTAGGTAGAAGGAGTCACAAACTCCTCCTGTTGTGCAGAAGCTGTTCTCTGCAGAAAACAAAGATCTGTCTCTGTCTGCACAGGGATGACTTTTACCAATCACCATTTCTACAGAAATATGCCTCTCATGATAATAGGAAATAAACCAAGGTGTGTTGGACATGTGTCCAACCTTTGGCATTAACACACACCTTAAATAAATTAAAATACACATGTGTATAAGAATATTGAGTTTGCAAACAAATATGTCAGACCAGGTGACGGGTCTACTACATCTGCAGAGTAGCTTTACATGTAATTGCTAATTAGCCAGCTGTTTCAACAGTCTTAACTGTATGTCCTAAGTGGTACCATTGTTCTAAGTATTTTGGATCCAAGGTCTCATGAAAAGATTTCATCACAAAATGCAAGCACTCTGGAGTTTTCCTATCTCCTTGGACTCAGACGGGTCAAGTTAATACTACACTAGGCTGTGTGCATTTGTCCCCTATCAAAGTTATTTGAGTAAACAGACCTCTAAACCCACCCCATTATGTGTGAGTGAAATTGTAAGATCTCATTTACACATTAAATCCCAGTCCAGTAAATCTTCGGAGCAAACACTGCTGAGGAGGAATGTTGTTTAACTACATGTTGCTTATATTTAACTCCCCATGGGTTAAAACTCTGTCTGATGTTAACTGATCTGAAACTCCTATACCCTGCACTTCTCTTGTACTCTTCATTATCACAAACTTGCTATTATCATTCTTCCCTCTCATATCTAATCTCTGCTTCTTTATTATTCAACAAGAAAAAATATCCCCGTTAACAGAAAGAGAGAATTGGCTGAGTAGGCTGTGATGTTGTTGTCAGAGCGAGTTGAGGAAACAGTTCAAGTTGTAAATCAGAAGTGGGTCCCCTGTTCGGACCCCTCTATCCCATTCAGCTTTGTCATGCTGAGACCAGACAGGATTTGGAGAGTGCTGTTGTGATGGGTGATCCCAATACTCTTTCTGATTGTCTTTGTCACAGTGGCATACAAAGTGGTCTACTCCTCTGGTTAGCCTCATAGCCACATCCATGTTCTTCCTTCAAGCGCAACAAGAACTCTTTACATAGTCCGTAATATCCTCTGTAGAGCCTTTGCCTCTCTCTCTCTTCTGCACAGGTCTATCTTTCTTTCTGTTCTTTATCCTACTTTCTTTTCCCTTCTCTACCATAGCCCTACATTCATTTCCCTTTTCTTCCATAGCCCTACATTCATTTAGCTTTTCTATGCTCCACACTATAGATAAAGGAAATTTCCCTTCACTTCACCTATTCCCTTTACCCACTAATCTCCCATCTATACATTCAGATCCATATTTTCTCTACATGTATATTTAACTCCCCATATCAGTGTCTCCTTAATATTTTTATTTTGCCAATTGCCTTACGCCTAAAATCAGAGCAAATCAAACAAAATGTGATGACAATCTTTTCAGATACCCAAAGTTCAAAACACCCAAAGTACAAAACACACAAACACCCAAAACACACAATGCGCAAAACACACAAACACACAAAACACACAATGCGCAGAACCGGTTGCACTGTCTACGCATAGACAGCACGGCCACTACCACTATATCTGGCAGGAAAATACGTATCATCCGCCTCAACCTTAGGCAGGATAACCCTCCACCTCCATCACAGGCAGGAAAACCTTCTACCTCTCTCTAGGTAGGAAAACCGGACAACCCTCTACCTCTCTCTAGGTAGGAAAACCTTCTACCTCTCTCTAGGTAGGAAAACCCTCTACCCCTATGTAGGTAGGAAAACCTTCTACCTCTGTTTACAGTAGGTAGGAAACCATGTATATACAACCACCCTATTTTACAAGCTTAAACAAATGTAAAATCAGGGACTCACCACCAAGTTGTCTGTGACCACCAAACACGGGTGTTACCGTATCCGAGTCACAGGAGGATTCCCTCTGGCCAGGCTGGGTGCCGCTGAGCAGTGTTGGTTGCTGATGACGGCCTTCTCCCAAGATCACAAAGAGATCTCCCTCCAGTCGACTTGGTTAGGGTCCTGCGCCTTTGGTCCTCCTCGCTATGTCTCAGAGATAGGTATCCCATCCTCGTCGCCAAATATGTGGTCAAAATTATTCCAAGACAACTGGTGTGAGACTGCAGCTTTATTCACGATACCGGGAGCATGTTACCCACACGAAGTCAAAGTAACAAGCCCACACATCTGTGGGCGAAGCCTGTTCTTATACCCTTAACACACACACACGGAAAATCACTAGACACACTTTAGTGAGTCTTTAACCACCTGGTAATTATCAGAGATAAGAATGTTTACAATAACTCCTCAACCATGTTTGTGTTTGTGTGCCATGGGTTCACCATGGGGTCACCTCCACATTCCTAGGCCAGGATGGCAACTAGAGTTAATTATATATGTAAGCTATAGTAAATGGTTAATACAATGGGAAACATATAAAATTTATCCCACACATCACATTAAGTTTTATCATGTTGACTTAGTTTCACATTGATCCCGCCTATCAAATAACAGACAATTTGACTGAAATACGGTATCTGAAAATCACTGCGCAAACCTCCAAGCGAACAGATCACCTCCTCTTGCATCCATCCATAACTTTTTGAGTTATCTTGCGAACAGACAAACATATACAGACAACCCAACAAACCCCGATAAAAACATTGGTGGAGATAAAAACTTCTAAACGGTCTTTGTCCCGACGCACATAATTGTCGACATTCTCGATAATGTCGAGGGGAAGCTGAGACAAATCATGCATGACTGCAAGTAGGCGACTTCTTTGCGTTTGGATGAGAGTAGGCTATGTGATGGATGTTACATCACATCTGTACTCTCACCATGGGCGTTAGAAAATGTCTATACATTCTTAAAAATGGAGTGGGAGCATACAGTAAATGCATTGAATATGAGGCTACTGTATGTTGCACTAACTGGTTTTCAGTTAGCTATGTGAGCCCTTTGCACTGAAATTAATACTTTTCACTCATGTGGCTGTAAAATAGGCTACTTGTATTTGTCGTTAGGGAATGTATAGGCCTATTAAAAATGCATTTGAGCATGAAATGTATATACTGTATGTTATAGGCTACATTTAATTCTTATTCAGAATTATTTTGTAGCTTCTCTCATGTCAGATGTGCAAAAGTGCGCAGCCACATTTGGCCCTCTGATGGTGATGATAAAAATTGTGGCCCTCTTAGTCATGAAAGTTGCCCATCCCTGGTCTACCACATCAATGTAGCTGTTAGTTTGTTAGCGCTAGCTGCTTTAATTTTTGTTAAATCATAAAGTATAACAGCCAAACAACATGCACAAACCCTATTACTGTAAATGTATGTATAAGTATATGAGAGATGTATGACATAAATGAGAAATGGGCCACTTTCAAGAGTAAATAGTAGCCTAACATAGAAGTGTCTCCATCTCATTTCCATATGGTATTTATTAATGGAATATTATGCAATGAAAACATGAGCTAAACACACATACACAGACTCTGTCTGGTAATTTGGTACACCAGGCCCTGTAGTCGTTCCTAGTAATTCTGATCCTGCTGGTCCTAGTGAGCATTTTAAATTATTCTTTAGCCTTATATCCCCTTCTTATGTGTTAGCCCTTTTGTGCAAAGGAGGGCTACATAAAACTGCCGTCTCTTCAAGTTTTAAGACGGTTGTCTTCCAGCTTATTATATGACTTGACTTGTGACTTGCTTGACCTAAGCTATGACTTGACTTGACTTGACTCGACCTAAGCTATGACTTGACTTGACTTGACTCGACCCTCACAAAAACGACTTGGGACTTGCTTGAGACTTGAAGGTTAAGACTTGAGACTTGCTTGAGACTTGCATATGTGTGACTTACTCCCATCTCTGGTCAGTGTATAATTATCATTATTTACTTACCAAACAGGGACTGAGCTGCTTTCTGGCACTAACAGTGAGAGCACCAGCAGTGATGTACTGAAAGACAGACAACATGAAAAAAATACACATTAGGAAGTGAAGGCAAAATTTACTAGCACAAAAATAAATGGATTATGGATTCCAAACATTTTAGACAAAATAAACAAATTTAGTTTATATATTTTAAATGAGAAATAATGATCAATGAAAAAACTCACAATGATGGCTCCCCAGAACTTGATACCACTGAAAGTGGATAATACATCTGCATAAAATGCTGTGACGATACCAAACAAGAATACAACCACTCCAATCATTATTTGAACCGTCTGTGGAAAACAGAAGCAAAGAACATTGTTGAACTAAAAATGATCCATCGTAATTTACTTGAAATTTTAGAGTCAGCTCATATTAAACACAGGCTCTGACTAGGCCCACATATCCCCCAGATCCCAAAAGGCAGGGCATTTCATTTTTGTTTTGTTTGAGTGCTATCAAAACTTTCTGTAGGCTACTTTGGTATTTGAATGCATATGCGCCCCACTTCCATCAAATATTGCGTCTATATGGATGTATCAATGAACGGACATAGGCATGGTCTGGCGCTTGATCTAAAAATTGCTATCTTATATCCACTAGCTATGTGGTTGACAAGCCCTGTGTGTGTACACGTGAAAAAAGTAGTGCAAGTAGGCATTTTTTCCTGACATTTCAGTCAGTTCACAGTCACACACACAATTAAATGGGTTGGAAAGCTCTCCGACCCCAATATGTGTGCATATTTTTCTGTGAAGTGGACAGTGAAGGGGTCAGTAGGGAAAAGTGGATGAGCACAGCTGTGAAGATGCACTGTCACAAGAAGTAAGCTGTCCTAACAATGAGTCCCAGACAACGACTAATTTTCAGGATGAATAAGCTATCCGTAGGAGTTTTATTCAGTTACCGCAGTCTGTTAGGTTAGATAACCACACCTCCTCAACCCTTTCCATTAACACTGTATCACACGGCTGTGTGCTGAGCCCTCTGCTTTACTCCCTCTTCACCCACGACTGCACACCTGTACATGGCTCAAACACTATTATCAAGTTTGCCGATGACACAATGGTGACAGGTCCCATCAGCAACAACGATGAGGCGGCCTACAGGGAGGAAGTCCAGCACCTAACATCGTGGTGCACGACAACAATCTGGCTCTCAACACCAAGAAGACCAAAGAGCTCATTGTGGACTATTGGAAGTCAGCAGGAAGTGGCAGTCGCCTTGTGACCTTACAAATGAGCCTCTGAAAGAATGGTTAAAAAATCCCATAAACACAGTCCTAAACTTTGTGGAATGCTTTCCCAGGAGAGTTGAAGCTGTTATACAGTAGCTGCAAAGGATGGACCAACGTCATATTCAATTAAAATAAGCTGTGGTCTGGCGCATTGTCCAAAAATCGCTATCTTACACCCTCTAACAATCATTACGCCACTGACTAAGAAAAATCTGTCGAAATCTATAGTGAAAGGCGTATATAAAGCACAGTTGGAGAAGTTAGTTTCACTTTCCCTATGAGTTCAAATAATAGGGGAATGCAGATGCATGTACTGTAGGCCCCAAACAGGTTTTAGTGAAGCAGGATTCATGTCAAGTGTTACCAATGTCTATAAACTTGCAAATATGGAGACTGGACAGAGCAACGGCAGAACATGGCTTGGATGTCAAAAAAACGGAGCTCAGTGACAGTGGGTTCTATTCAAATTTCACCCTGGGTTATGTAGTCATCTGGGTTTTTTGGAAATGGAATTATCGTGAACTCACCCCCATGGCAGTCGGTTGTCCTTTAAAAAATGAGGACAGCGGTGAAACAATACCACTTTGAGGTGAAGTGACAATTTGGGCACCTTGTTGGAATTGGGGAGTGACTAGCACATAGCCACTGGCTGAAGGGGCAGAGGCCATGGTTCCTGTTGAAAGTTGCACATTCAAAATGATATATGGCACAGTTGCAGATCAGTGAGAGAACAGTTCAGAGTAGGCTATAAGCCTACAGTCAGAGGAAAAAACTACCTCCCTCAACATCTACACTCATTGGCCCTCATTTATGATATGAAATGAATGTACAAGCTAATACAGACGTAGGACAGGCATATATGGTCATCTCCATGCAAGCATGGCATTTATCAATTTGAACATGAGCAGCGACTATGCTCAAATCAATTGTCAATTTGTGTACACTAGTGTTTGAGGAGGCATAACATAGTGCAGCAGTAAATGAATAGGACATTATCAGGATAATATGCATTGCCTTTGGAATGAAATTCCTTCACCATACCTAGAGATCAGTTAGCTGGTTTCATGCTCATTGAGCTCAATGCAAATCAAGTCCTTAAGGGATGGCATTAAGATCAAATTCAAATTTTTATATATATATATATATATATATATTCTTCCTCTTTTAAGTCAGCTTTAGCAAGGGTGTATTTACTTACGCAGAGCACTGTATATCTTTATCTCACAATGAAAACAATGAGGAAAAAAAATCCAAACTTCCAAAAATCCTAACCAAGGATAACAAAAATAGAAATATAAAGAAATTATTTTTTTTAGCAAAAAGATTCGGCACAATTAATGACACCCCTGCAGCATCCCTTTGCCAATAACATTTTAAGCTAAGGATTTGAGATCATTTCTCTTCATAAAATGTCTCCATATAGTCTATTTCTAGTTTTCCTAAGGCAGTGGTTCTCAATCTTTTTACAATGAGTACCACCTCAGAGAACAATTTACTCTCCTGGTACCACCATTATGACTGGCATTAAAATACTGTAGCGTAGTTCCGTTTAAATATATTTCACATTTTACATACTGTTTTGCATTGTTTTTTCCCAAGAAAGATAGAAACAATAAATTAACTTAAGTTTAACGATTTTTCATGATATATATTTTTATAGCATTTGAAGTGATTATTTTGTCATGAAATAAAACATCTTGGAGACCCCCAAAGTACCACAACAGAGAGTCCGCGTACCACAGTTTGAGAACCACTGTCCTATGGAGTTTAGATCAGGCAAATGGGATGGCTATAGAAGAAACTTGATTTTGTGTTTAATAAAAAAAAATTTATTTTCATCAGTTCATTGACCTGCTGAATGATCCAATCATGACCCACTTTCAGTGTCTTGGTAGCCATGGGTAAACCCAGATGAACCTCTTAGCAAATTTGAAGGATCACAAATAGCATAGGCTATTTGAACTTCTTATTTCAAGGTGCTCGTCATTAGTCATTAAATCTTTTACATTAATTCACAAATATTAGCATACGCGGGAAAAATTGCTTACTCTGATTGCGAAACTACACTCTTATCTGGACACAGAGATGTGAAAAAAGTTGTACAAGTTGTGTTTCAACGCAACATATTTGTTTTAAGAGTGCACCCACGTTTTGATCTCACAGTGAAAAGCCCTCTCCCTTGAAGGGATAGAAGAATAGAAATATCCAAAGATAGAATATCCTTTTTTGATTTGCAGAAAAATAAACACATTTTCACAAGTGCACTTATTTGCGACAATATTAGCAGCACTCAAGTAAAGCCTAAAAAACAATCACAGACTTACTTCTGATGGATTTGGACAACAGCGACAGCACTCACTGGGTTTGTTGTTCAAGGTATGAACACCCACTGCACACTGTCGATTGAAGTATGAAGTGTTTGTTATATCCCCCTGTTGGTTTTGTGGTAGCAGAAGTGGCAAGTAGTGTGTGCTCTACACACACTTACATACACTTGGCGTGCAACCTAGACATACTCCATTTGCCAAGGTGTTTCAGCAAACAAAGTGAATACATGCATACCTGGCTGCAATGTACAATGTTCTTGGCAAATTAATTTATTTTCCAGATGAAGAGGGAGCTCAAATTGTACTCCTTGATAAACAGTTCTATTGATGTACTGTAAGATCACAAGACTTGTAAATCTTGAGCAAGTACACTGGTATGCATAGGGCACAAGGCCGTAATTTGACATTCAGCTCAGTAGTCCATCCCTTAACATAGCCCCCCATATATTTATGTTTTTCCCTTTTCTTTTTTCTCGCTGACCCTCAAAGGACTGTTCATTGTCCATACTATGGGCTTGGGATTTGGCAGATGCTTTTGTTCAAAGTGACAGACAAAAGTCAACAATACAATAGTTTAACAGAAATCTTAAATGTTGGTAAGACAACATTAAGGAGAATAGCAATAATTAGATGTACCGCATGCACATTTTCTCCACAAAAATAAACAACGCTTGTCAACTTTCCTGTTTGTGCAAAATATATATATCTCCTACTCTTGCAGCTCATGTATAAATGATTGTCTGCATGTGTGATTTTGTTTTTGTGCATAAGAGTGTCTGTGTGTCTTTGTGTGTGTGTGTGTGTGTGTCTGTGTGTGTGTGTGTGTGTGTGTGTGTGTGTGTGTGTGTGTGTCTTAACCAGCAACCCTTCGCTCAATAGTACCATCTGCAGGCCGATGGGTGTACATACAGTCACAAAATGTACACATAAATTAATGTATTTGATATCCCCCCATGGATGAAATTCAACAAAACTTGGAATACTCCCAGATGATGTCAGGTTAATCCTACACATTACATTTGGTGCAGTTCATTACATTTCATCTGAAAGTAGGGGCGATTAATTGCATTAATTTGCCCCTATTGCAGTGAAAGTGTCTAAACACAGACAACTCAGACATGACATACAACGTACTGTACATTTATACCAGTGTTTCCACAGTGAGGACACAGTGATGGCACTGTATTGCACTAATCCTAGGATTTTCCAGCAGCATGACAATGTTGTTTTGGGAGACGTTCAGATGACAAATGAATTTGTAGATCAGACTCCTCAATAATGCCTTGTTGAAGGTGCTGCTGACCCCTGCGTTACAGAACAGGTCACTTGCACTGGAGTATCCTCATACAGTCATGATAAGCTTCTGTATGTTTGCCTTTTAAAACATAGTCCATAGGGGAGCAGTAGCTATTCAAAGGAATGCATGTTTTAAATAGTCTCATTTTTACGTGCTTGTGGATTTTTTTTTACCAACATGTTAGTTTGGACATAATAAATAACTCTGCCTGTATCATCATCATCTGATAACTGATCTGTGGTGACCCAGATGTTTTACACTAATACACTCATCAATTGCCTTGATAAATAGAAGTCTGGAGAACAAGGATTTTTATCCCCTTTTTCCTACATATCAAGACAGCACTCGTTTTTAGCAATATACAGCACATCATATTTAACCCCATATTCAGAATAGCTCCTGAAAGCCAGCACTGCTTGGAGAGAGAACAGCCAGATCATCAGTGGGCCTACACTAATTGAGTTTTATCATACAGCCAGTTTTGCAGCCTGTCAGTGGATACTTCATCAATGTACAAGTAGACGGGTGCTGGTGAGAATGACCAATGATCAAGACATGTTAAGAAATGTTAGAGATAGCATATATATATATATATATATATACTCACTGTGGTCATTAAGGATATGGTATACTATTGCAAAGAGTAGGGGGTTCCCTGGTGTCCTAGTTAAATTCCCAACCTGGAGTATTCAATCTGGCCCCCTAATCATCCCCCAGTGTAATTGTCTCATTCACGCACTCATTCTCCACCTCAAGCTGGTGTGTGGTGAGCGTTCCGGAGCACAATGGCTGCCAAGCATCACCCAGGTGGGTGCTATATACAGTACATTAGTGAGGTTCACCCTTCCACTATGGAGGGCTTTGAGTGCTGTGAAAAGCACTATATCAATATAATGTGCAGTGCTGCTGTTTTGCCTTTTCCTTACAATCAAGTCGCCCCTTTTGAATGTTTTTGAACTATGAATCATTATGATGATGACCTCGACATTTGTATGGGAAATCTTTGTAGTCAGCAACTGTGTAGCTGGGTTTCCAACCAGTGTAAGTTTTTACCAGGAAATCCTGTGTTCTCAGAAAGGATACAAAGAGGATACACATTGATACCTATATTCCAGACTGAGTCAGGTAGGATCTTAAAAAATAAAAAATAAAATAAAAAAACGTTACGATCACCTGCATTTCATTGTCTGCATTTGTACTCTGCACAATAAACTGTAATCTAATCTAATCTGATCTATCACATGGGCCTAGCTCTCTTGTAATACCACTTTGCACCATGTGTGGTGCTGCCGCTGCATGAAATAAAATACAAGTCAGTGGAAGAGCGCACTTGGCTGTTTTCAGGAAAACTGCATTTGAACATACTGTGATTCTAGCTCCTTTTTAGAGAACATCCCATGAGCATTGGTACTTTGCACACTACTGTAAATGATCACACATTGAGCTATTCCCACACAGATTTTCAAGTTTATACTAGCTACCCCATACATACACAAAAAAATACACAAAAAAACCACAGTCACACCTTGTTTAATCCTTAATAATTTCATGTTTGCATGTTTTGACATAATTATTTTCCAAATACTGAATGATACCACATGAGTGCACAAGACGACTACAATAACACAATCAATATCACTCCCCTTCCTTTTTTCTGAACCTTATATCAAATCTATAGGCATACAGAACAAACTTTTGATGGTCAAGTCATACTGAGATCTTGTTTGGTCTCTCTCTCAACTCTCAAACACCCAAGATAATCTGTAATTAGCTATAGGCCTAACATTAATTTATCTCAGCAAAGTCTAAGAAATCTAAGACACATAATCTTTTCAAAGTAAATTATTAACAATTGCATATTTAATAGAAATAGACATTTCACAGAGACTTCCATACATATCATTCTTCTTACTTATCCTTAGAGAACACGGGATGCAGTCACTTGGAGTATACACTAGTTAGCTATAATGTGTAAATTGAATATTCGATAGTAAATATACAGAAATGGCTTTACATGCAGACTTACACTTAAAGAATATGATGAAGACACAAATGCAATCTGCATGGTTATAATTATTGCCACAAATTTCATTCTTTCAGTAGCGGTGCATTCTGGGGGCAGATTTTTAGGTCTGCCAAAGTTCAGTGCTGTTATAAGCAGGAGGCACCACACTGCTGTTATAAGCAGGAGGCATCACACTGCTGTTATAAGCAGGAGGCATCACACTGCTGTTATAAGCAGGAGGCATCACACTGCTGTTATAAGCAGGAGGCACTTCACTGCTGTTATAAGCAGGAGGCATCACACTGCTTTGGAAGGATGGCATCTGGAAAAGCAACACATGACAAGTTGGCTGAGGAGTCTATATGCAACTGTTTATCATAAGGGCCAATCATAATGATATTTCCATTTCAATGTTCAGGACTGAGAGGTGTTCAGAGGAGGTAGGGTATGACACCTGCTGCAAAATTACATACAAAACATGTAGAGGTAGATTCACTGTAGAATTTACTAACTGCACAGCAAAAGTGCTACTATAGGCTATGAAGATGTATCTCAGTTAGACTTACCCCAGTGTGGAAGGGGGGAGCAGAGGGTGTCACCTGGTACATCACCTGCAACAAAACACGAAACATGTAAAAAAGTACAATCAATGTTCAGTATACTAACTGGACAGAAGAAGTATTACTGGACTATGAAGACTTATCGCATATACTCACCTGAGCATTAGTCGTAGTGGAGCAGGTGGCTTTGCAGGCAAATGCAGATACACAGATGGATACAATGAACTCCAGCACTGACAACAGTAGCATCACTCCACTAATCACCTTTGACCAGCTCTATTGTAGGGAGAAATATCACACATCATGACTGTAAGACAGATCAAGGTTATTTCCAGGGACAGTAGAATGTTGTGTACAATTTATAATTGTGTACCTACCATGGAATAGCTGGAAGAGTTGGAATAGCCGTAATAGCTGGAATAGCTGGAATAGCTGGAATAACTGGAAAAGCTGGAATAGCTGGAATCGCCATACCGTATTATGCCTAAATCATTGCTATGCATAAATATGGCAATCCCTGCAGTTACTGTGCTGATGATGTTCATCCCCAGGGATGCTTTCACCTAAAATATAAAAAAGCAAAATCACATCACAATAAAATTATTACTCACATGCAGTATGTGCTGATTATGCAGGCCTACTCGTGCAGTATACTAACCCATACTGATCATGCAGGCCTACTCGTGCAGTATGTACTTACCCATACTGAATAATATGCAGGCCTACTCACATGCAGTATACTTACCCATACTTAATAATATGCAGGCCTACTCACATGCAGTATGTACTTACCCATACTGAATAATATGCAGGCCTACTCACATGCAGTATGTACTTACCCATACTGAATAATATGCAGGCCTACTCACATGCAGTATGTACTTACCTATACTGAATAATATGCAGACCTACTCACATGCAGTATGTACAGTACTGATTATGCAGGCCTACTCACATGCAAACGACATGCAACTTATAACAACACATACAAATCAACAAAACATGTGCAAGTAGACAAAACACAAACAGCTTAAAAAAAACATCTCATCTTCATTTGACAACCCGTGCACATCATTTAGAAAACGTGCTGCAAATTCAGACAACACATGCAATTCAGAAACGTCCTACAAAACTCATAACACATGCAATTTAGAAGCACAACACAACGGAAGTGTTTCAAGGGGGACACTTAAAAGTGATGAACACCTAACACCTTTAAAACTAGATGTACAGCACACATTCTATTACCCCCACTACACACACTCAAAAGCGAAAACTCACAGACAGAGAAGCACACATACACAAAAGCAAGCGCACACATGTACACACTCATTTACATGCACAAACGTTGCAGCAGGGGATGGAGTAGGAGATGGAAACAAATTGACAAGCATGATTCATTTTTGCAGAGAGAATGTGCAGGACTGAGTGGTGGTCATATTTTGTACCGCTTTGCAGTACATCTAGTTCCCACATCAAGTGACATGAATGATGATGTTTTAACTGAATTTCTTTTAAAAAATCGTTTTCCCCATGCATCGTAGGCTCTGGTCTAGCAGTGCCATTTCTGATGACATCACACACAGAATCTTCACTGTGAACATGACAAACATGGAGATGTTTGTATGTTTTGTTGCCCTTCACTGCCAACATGGAGATGCTGGTGTATTTTAAATCCAAAACAAAGCAACACCAACCAAAGAACTGCACAAAAATAAACATCACTGAAGGTAACAGCACAAGCAATATTTCTAAATGACCATTTCTTCACTGCAAACTTTAAAAAGCTCTACAAAAAGGCTGCCCTCACCCCATATCAAAGGTATAGGCCTATTATTGGACGTGACAGTAGCTTACTTCAAGCAATATATTGGAATGTAGCCAATTAAAGAGTCACTGCATCCTAAAATATGTTTTTTGAGCTGTTGATTGATTGAAAATACTCATAAGTGGTGAACTGTACTACTACCAGGGTTAATATTGACAAAAATCGTGTTTCTCGACAAAAGTAACATTTCGTCTGATTTTGTATTGGAGATATTGCTCTCCGCGCATACTACAGGTTGAAACACGCCATGGCATGTTGGTCCAAAATGCTATTGGGATGCTGACGAAGTCCTGTACTTCTCGTCCAACACTACGTCACCGGGTCGTTACAAATTAGGAATGAAACGGCCCAACACCTGCTGCCCTGATTAGCCTACCTGTGATAAGCCATAGCCTACCTGTGATAAGCCATGTCTGCAGCACTCACGAAATCGAAATCACCATGGTTGATTGGTTGCAGCAGTGCTGCACTCCCTCTCCAAATTTCAGAACGTCTTGCCCATTTTGAAAGCCTTTTTCAGAAATGTGAAGTGGGTGGAGTTATGGGGTGAAGTGACTCTTTAAAGTGAAACTTCACCCCATAACTCCACCCACTTCACATTTCTGAAAAAGGCTCTCAAAATGGGCAGGACGTTCTGAAATTTGGAAGGAAGTGCAGCCCTATTGCAGCCAGTCAACCATGGTGATTTCGTGTCAATCTGGGAATGAGTGCTGCCAGAGCCCATTTATGGAGAGTCGGTCCACTCGCTATTAACTCCATTGTACCTGCATTGTACCTGCAGTTCCTGTTGCAGTTCCACTAGGGGCGATCACGAGCAAGTGATCAAACAATGGGGGTCTATGGGGCTAGACGGCTAAATTGGTCTGTTTCACCTGATTGTCAATAAAAAATCGAAGATTGGATTTTAGTTTCTGCAAGCTCAATATGGGTTATAGGTCGAAAGCTGAATGAACAATTACTTATGGCCCTTTGATTTCTCACAGGCTTGGTCGTTGTTGCCCATAACACACTAGCACCCTGCTAATGAATGACGTCATTGACATGTTCGAAAGGCTTTTTAGAGCAATTAAGGGACTTAAAAAATCTAATACTCAGCCGTGTGTATTTTCCTTGACCCCCCTTTCACATGCAACATTCCGATTTCTACACAAAAAATGATATCCAGAGAAAAGTGAATTTTAGGAGAAACTCCATTCACCTCCATTCATTCTCCACTTGCCCGCGATCGCCCTCTAGTTGCAGTACCGTGCGGAAGTATTTAGAGAGTGGTCGTTCTCCCCTTACTAGACATTATCTGGTGCTGCAGACATGGCTAATCACAGGTAGGCTAATCAGGGCAGCAGGTGTTGATGTGTTGGGGCGTTTCATTCCTAATTTGTAACGACCCGGTGACGTAGACTCGCCAGAGAAGTGCAGGACTACGTCAGCATTCCAATAGCATTTAGGACCAAAATGCCATGGCATGTTTCAACCTGTAGAGGACGCAGAGAGCTATATCTCCAATACAAAATCATACGAAATGTTACTTTCCTCGGGAAACTCGATTTTTTGTCAATATTGACCCTGGTAATAGTGTAGTTCACCACTTATGAGTAATTTCAATCAATCAACAGGTCAAAAAACATATTTTAGGGTGAAGTTACACTTTAATACATCCTTCATATTGAGTAATTACACAGATGTATTAATTAAGCATTTCAATGAAATTTTCAGGAAAGGTCTGAAATGACCCAAGGAAGACACCATTACATTTTGGGTCTGAATGCAGTATTCTTTTTAATTAAAGGATTCTTTATCAACATTGTGCGATGTGGCTGTTATTTCTCTCCCCATAAACTTGAACGGAGGCTGTGATGTCATAATGGCCTAGGCCATCTGCGCTCGTTAAGCCCCCAGAGTAGTTCCCAACGGTCTCAGCTTCTAAGCATACAATCTGGCTCTCCCTGAACTACACATCCTGTTGAAGTGTTTCCTGTGTGTCAAAAAAAAAGTAACAGCCATATCTCATGCTTTGCGCATTATATCTCTAGAACGGCTTGACGCACATGCTTCAAATACATGCTTGATACGAGTGTTTGTATGGACTCAAAGATGAAGTGAGTTGATATCGGAGGTCAAAGGTCAAGATCAAACCCAATGTGCTAGGTCCATGGGTGTTTCTCAAAGTCAAGAGCTCGTCCTTGATAGAATGCTTTCTTTCAAGTCGAGTGCTAGAGAGACAAGGCTACACACCTTCCCAGTACCCTCTCCAGCCGTCAAGATCACATGCAATGGAACAGCCTAGCGAGTGTGGAAGTGCACGTCAATTGTGCACGGTTCCGGCTGCGCGCTTAATTAGAACCGTGGAAATTGTGCTGCTTTTACAGGAGTTCCGACAACTGCGGCTGCACTTTCCTCTAAATAAACTTTTTGGAGTGGCCTACAGTATTTCCACATTCAACTTGGTCTTCACATATCACAATCCGTAGTTTATAATTATGTTAGTGTCAATGGAAAGTTATACCGGTAATTGGCAACAGCAACTGTAATGTTAAACTTCTAGCCTACAAAGTTCGTATTGGGCGAAGTTCTGATATAAATTAATAACAAGTCTATCACAACTTGTTCATGCACATTGACATATACATTTATGATGAATATGCACAATAACTTGATATAAATGCCTGAGCAAATAGACGATGGCATTAACAAAACACTTGATAAATTTGGGCAGCCGTGGTGTACTGGTTAGCGCATCGGGCTCGTAACCAGAGGGTTGCCGGTTCGATCCCCGACCAGTCCACCACGGCTGAAGTGCCCTTGAGCAAGGCACCTAACCCCTCACTGCTCCCCGAGCGCCGCTGGTTGGGCAGGCAGCTCACTGCTCTGGGTTGTGTGATTCACCTCACTGTGTGTTCACTGTGTGCTGTGTGTTCACTAATTCGGTTAAATGCAGAGAACTGAATTTCCCTCACGGGATCAAAAAAGTATATATTCTATTCTATTCTATTCTAAATCATATTTAGCCTACGTTAACACACACTGCTTCTTTGCATCTACTTTCCATCTCCCTCTCTCTCTTTTTTTTAAAACCGCACCGTCAGAAAATTTCTAATTGTTCATACGCAAAGGATTGTGGGTTATTTCTTCACTCCGAGGATCCATCGATGCATCCTCCAAAATTCTCCGAAATTCTCAGAACGAAGGACTCAGTACTTGCTAGAATTTGAAAGCATCCTTGACTTTGGAACAGTGCTTGACGAGATTTGATGACGTAACGTCCTTGAAAAAGTGGCTTGGAAGGAGCAATCCTTGACTTTGAGAAGCACCCCATATGTGTTTGTGTTATTACCTCCGCCAAGGAGGTTATGTTTTCATCAGGAACCGGTGTCTGTCTGTCTGTTTGTTTGTCTGTTTGTTAGCAAGATAACTCAAAAAGTAATGGATGGATTTCGCTGACATTTTCAGGGAAGGTCAGAAATGACCCAAGGAAGAAACGATTCAATTTTGGGATTCCGGAGGCGTTAGAGTTCTGCGCTCTCTGAGTGATTTTCTAGTTATCATTATTTACTTACCAAACAGGGACTGAGCTTCTTTTTGGCACTAACCGTGAGAGAACCAGCAGTGATGTACTGAAAGACAGAGAACATGAAAAATCTGTCATACTAACAAAGAATGTTATGAATGGCCTTTACGTAGACTAAATAAGTTAATTTAGTGTATACATTTTAAAGGAAAAATAATGATCTATGAAAAAACTCACGATGATGACTCCCGAGACCATGATACCAGTGGATGCATGAAATGTAGTGATGATACCAAACAAGAATACAATCAAACCAGTAATTATTTGAACCACCTGTGGAAAATAAAGCAAAGAACATACTGTATGTTAACTTGTCATTGTTGCACAGACGTTAATTTCAAAAGTACAAAATTCTTTATTGTTTGTGGGTGATTATCAGGGATTAAATCTGTAATCTATAATGCGTAGTGTCATCTGAATTTGCAGCATGTCTTTTAAATGTGCATATGTTGTCAAATTGATGAAGATGTTTTCTTAGGTTGCTCTCATCCTCTCTTTGAATCTTTCAGGAAAAACATGTTTTGGATGTTAGGAGGCAGAGCTCAGCTCCGGTGGACTCCAACACAATTTCACCCCTGATTATTTAGTAGTCTAGTTTTTAGAAGCAATCCTAAACTCACCCCCATGGCAGTTGGTGCACCGAATTTTCCGAGCAAAGAGGGTGGAGTTGAAACAACTCGGTTCTGGGGTGAAGTGGCCTTTTGGGCACCTCGTTGTGGGAACCCATGAGTGACCGCCACAAAGCCATTAGTTGAAGGGACAGAGTAGGCCATGGATCCTGTTGAAGTAACACACATCACACATGAACACACAACCCCCCTTAGCTGTTCTAAGATCAGTGTAGACTAGGGACTCAAGTTGAGCCAGATCACATTCCTGAACTTATGTGGCAGAAAACAGATGTATGAACTTATGTGATATTGATTGACTTATCTCTGAACGGAAAATTGGAACATTGCTTAAATACCTGCCCTACTAACACCAAACGTGTAGAGAACGTTAGATTTGGTTCTCTAAAGGTTAGGTTAGAACCAAACCAAGAACTAACGTTAAGTGAACGTTCCCTCTATGCAGAAACCTAACATTCCCTTTATGCAGAAACCTAACAAAGCCTAACATTCCCCTAACGTTTTGGGAATCACAGAACGACAACATTCTCCTGTGGTTGCACTGTACCTCCACACAAATGTTGTTTTTGGTTGTTCTGTGTGAATGCTTTACGTTTTTGTAGTGCTATAAAAGGTTTGCAGTCTTGATTTAGGTTCACTCAAAGATGATTGGCCTTATACAACTCAGATGAACAGCAAAAGAAAATAGGCTGATATCAATTTTGCTAAAGACGATACTTTTGTGTTTGTAATCGTAAATCGATCAGTTTTGTAATCGTAATAATAACGATTTTTGTAATTAAATGCAAGTGCCACTTCATTAAGTGGCGTAAAAGTCCGACCGTAGGCTACACCCCGACGACAATAATCTTATACGGGGATATCAAGCAGAGTTTAATTGTTTAGCACACGTACAAGAGTCGAGCAAGGATAGAGCGCTACTTTAGTCTTCAGATACATGTGATGGGAGCCTACAGTAGGCTTATTGCTGATCTGATAGGCCATGTAGCCTACAAATTTTAGTGCACTTGGCCGAATCAGGCCTGAACCAACTACTTTAACTGTATTAATAACTCAGGGTACGAAATACGATATATAACCAGAGAAATGTTAGAATAGATCCATGGCATTTGTTTAGGGTTGCTTAGCAGAAGTGACTTTGCTTATAATTTGTTAAGCAAAAACTTTGCAGAAGAATTAAGAATAGGCTACTGCCTAGTAAAATGTTGTGACTTTATAAAGTTTATGGTTTAAATGTAAAATATAACCAAGACATTCTCTGATAACTTTCACTGTATTTCATGAGGTTTGCTTCCCAGCATGCATTGCAAGTCACTAGCCTCGTTTGCTTCCCAGAATGCATTGCAAAACTTTGTCTTGTAATAGCCCATTTAAATATCACTTTTGAATTTTGGTTGGGACATTGCTTAGCCTTTAGTTTACTAGGGAAAAAAGACACCATAGACGTGCAATGTATTAAACCTAATGCCATCCCCAGCTAGTGTAAAGAGAATGATTCTGTGTAAATTTAATTGTCGTTATCCAATATGAAGATAAGGATCGGCAACAATATGATGCAATTACTAATATAATTGGTTAATGGTTAATTTTCTCCCACAGTTCCATATCGTGAGTAGGCCTACAATATTAACCTTGAACTGAAGTGAAATGTCCAGATCATTACAGATAAATGTCACAACAATTATTTGCTTTAGGTAAGGCCTACGTCTAACTATTCTCAAGGGAAGGGAACGTTAAGGAACATTGAGGGAACTAAACATGTAACCAACTGCTAACGTTGAGAAAACATAACGACAACTTCCCTGCCAAATCAAGTGACAACCAAAACCTAACCAAAAGTAACTTGCAGGGAACGTTAGGCTACTGGAACCAAAGGCTTTCGCAACTAGAACGTTATGGGAACCAAAAATGGCTAGTAGGGTGCCATCTCCTCTAACATTATGATAATTTTCTGCCCACAATAATCTAATGTGTAAAGAGGTGTAGTTCTATAGACCTAATGAAATGTCTATTTTAGGATTGTTGCACTTGTTTGTCTGTAGGCTAGTTGTTAATAATACCAACTATCCAACAAATAGCTACTCATATTTTTAAGCACAAACACAGATACAAAATGTCAAGTGGTATATCCCAATCGTGAATTTACCTACATTTTGATTTCAAAGAGAAAACTAGCCCGCTCGCTTGATCCAAAATAGAACGTCCTTTTTAAATTCACATAAGCAACGTATTTTCACTTATGTCCTTACACAGTAGGCCTATGCGAACCAATTAAAGGCTCTCAAGTAGCCTATAGTCTAAAAAATATACCACAGACTTACTTTTGACGAAATTGGAAACAACAGTGGCGGTCCGTTAAGGTTCGTTGTTCAGAACACACTGAAGATTGAAGTGAAGTGGTTACTTCTGTGGGGTTTAACCGCTTTAGAAGGTATTCGGTGAACTGCTCATCTAAAAGGCAAACGCCTTTGTAATTTTCTGCCCAGTGCCCACACGTTGGTGCGCTCTGTGCGCTCCGAACGCACGGTGCACCAACATGCTAATTTTTACATCCTATGTGCTTGTGGATTTTTTTTACCAACATGTTAGTTTGGACATAATAAATAACTCTGCCTTTATCATCATCATTTTTTCATTTGATTTGATTTATTTGACCAACTCAGATTTAAAATAAAAGTACATGATACAGATCATAGACCGCACCATCTCTTTCAAAAAGAAAGTCAGGATTACACAAATGGCTTATTTCCATTGTGGTCCCACAAAAAAGCAAGAGAGACAGATGGCAACAGACCCCCCCCCCCCCCCCCCCCCCAACAAAATAAATAATAACAATAAATAGGTTAAATAAGAAGAAAAATACAGACATATACTTACAAATAGCAGACAAATACTGTCAATGGCCGGGTTTCCCAAACACGTTAAGAAGCTCTTAAGTGCTAAGAACTTCTTAGGAGCGTTGTAAGAATGTTCTAAGAAAGCTCCTAAGAAGTTCTTAGCACTTAAGAGCTTCTTAACGTGTTTGGGAAACCCGGCCAATAGCAGGTCCTGATTTATCCCTCAACCATTTTCTTATTGTACATTTAAAACTCTCCAGATTTCTTATTGACTTAATATGACTTGGCAATCTATTCCACAGACTAGAAGCTACGTACACACAAAAAAGAAGTTTTCCCTATGTTACTTTTTACTCTAGGAAGGGCAAAGTCTGTGGACCTGCCCCTAGTGGAGTAGTGATGCACATCTCTCACTCTGTTAAAATAGTTAATTAAATATCTAGGGACATCTCCAAAGACAATCCTATGGACCACACTCAGCTCAATCTGAGACTCTATATAGGCTATATGATCTACCTTTAGCCATCCAACATATCTAAAGTGTGGGGAGTCCAGATGTGTTCTTGGATGTAGATTCAATATAATTATTATCATTTTATTCGGAGATGTTTGCAGCCTATGCTTGAAGTACTTAGTAAGCCCATTATACAGGCTAAAATTAAAATTAAATTGAAATTAGTCAAAGTGGGGCTGAATTATGGCTCCTGCAAGAGTCACCTAGGCTTTTGTATCAAGAAACTTAGCAATTCTTGCCAAAAAACATGTTCTTTGATTTACTTTAGAAATGACCTTTTGAGCTAGATCACCTCCAAACAACTATCCAAAACACAACCAATATAGCCTAGCTGACAACTGGTAGCTGATAACTGATCTGTAGTGACCCAGATATTTTTGTTTTACACTAATGCACTCATCAATTGCCTTGATAGATAGAAGTCTGGAGAACAAGGATTTTTATCCCCTTTTTCCTACATATCAAGACAGCACATATAGCCTACAGCACATCATATTTAACCCCATATTCAGAATAGCTCCTGAAAGCCAGCAATGCTTGGAGAGAGAACAGCCAGATCATCAGTAGGCTAATTGAGTTTTATCATACAGCCAGTTTTGCAGCCTGTCGATTGGTTGAATACTTCATCAATGTACAAGTACGGGTGCTGGTGAGAATGACCAATGATCGAGAAGATCAGACATGTTAAGAAATGTTAGAAATAGCCTATATTATAAATTTTGAATATACACACATGTAAACAAAAGATGATGACAGTCAGTAGTCAGGTGCTGATCACTTTATCTATCTTTTTTTTTTTTTGTAAATGCGGCAACTTTACGACTGTGGAGCAATCGGTACCTCTGGTTAACCCGGCCTGTAGAGCAGTATTTTTGTTTACCAGTAGAGGCCGATGTGTAGTCACTTTCTAATCATTATGCCGTGAAGTCAACACCCATGGAGGAACATTGCAAGCCCTTCATTCTAGTGCAGTCCTCACAGTGTGGTCCAGAGCGAACTCAGAGGGAAGCGCAAAATTCATCAGCAGCAGGGAGATATGGCAAAAGTACCCACTTTTTATACTCAAGATTACTACAGATATTTGTACTATGACGAGACTAAAAGTATAGATTCAACTTCTCCACTGAAGTGAAAGCAACAAAGTCTGAAATATACTCAAGGTGTAAAAATCTTCTTGATAAAGCTCACTGCAATACCAACTTAACCTCACAGTAAAAGGGGCACAACACCTACATTCTGATATAATGATCTAAATGGAAAACAAATGGAGAAGGTGTGTTGTGTGGCTATTAAGAGTGTGTTTTTTTTAACTGTAGCGTCTATAACATTTTTTAGTGTCATGTGTAGTATAGCATTTATGCACATGTTCTAAAGAATTTGAGTTGTAACAGTGCAGGAGAGAAGAGATAATGATCAAATGTCAGCTCAAATGCGCTGATATACAGTTTGTGCCTTTTGTGCACAACAGCCAATTTTATATCGTCTCAGGAAGGTTCTCAGGAGTTTTGCACCAAATATATGCTCATACCAATGGAGGGAAGAGTAAGAGGAGCAGTAATGGTTCCTCAGCGCTGACTGAAGTGGTAGGCCTACATTTCCTGTAACAATGTCATTCAAGAAAGTGTATTTTATTTTGGTCTGTGATTGCAAAGTTAACATTCTCACTGTTGTCAATTGTAGGCTCTATAAGTATTTGCATCAAGCTGTCTTCCAGGTTCAAGCATAGCCTATGCACTTTACTGTACTGTATCTCTTTTGGAACTGGGGGATATAACAAATACCTTTGTCCTGTGGAGCACATGACATGGTAATAGAGGCATAAAGGAGGGAGTTGAGATGAGTAATGATGCCAAGATTTTAGATTTTAGCAACTGTGAGACAACCAGACAAGGATCAACTCATTGACTACAAGACGTTTGTCAGGGCATGCTATTCTGGAATTTAGCTTACGGTCCATCAGTTTAGCTGATACCTACTGTACATAAAGCCACTATCAACATTGTGTGAGGGAACCCTGATATACAGTGCCCTTCACATGAATTGCCATCCCTGGTAAAGATGACTAAAATGTATAAAATCATCTTTACTTTAACCTAACTTTGCAATGAAAACGAAAAGCAACTTACAGTATTAACTCTTACCCTCCTTGATACTTACATTATATTCCCATAATCAATCAATGTTTTTTTTTCTATGTATGAAGTGCAAATTGCATTACAAAGTGCAATTTGTACTATAATTTTTTGCATTACAAAACAAGGCAACGATAAAGTGACTATAATGTCCACACAGCCCACCCAGATTTGAACAGGTGCTTTTGCCCACCTCAGACCATGCAGCAACCAGCAAGCACATCACAATAATTACTTCTGATGATGGCAAGATTGTAATAGTACATGGTGAATGAAAAGGAGAATGAAATTAACATAGTTCTCGTTCTCTAGTGGTTAAACTGTGGCATGTGTACCAATGTAAGGCCAGCCTTTTGCATTCCTGAAGCAGATAAGGCCGAATGCCTTTTGTTGTCAATCTACATCTGTGTGAGCTAGCTGTGTGCCATTGCCATTGCTTTTGTCTGAGCAGGCTAGCTGGCACCCTACAAGTAACCCCCAGCGTCTCCTCTCCTTCCTCCATACAGTGGAGACCTGATGGTCACCTATGAATTCTTTGTACATATCTTGTGAATAACACATTCATGTTTGGTCTTGAATGAATACTTTTAATGTGGGCAACAGTCTGATCATGATTTCATTACAATCAAATGTATCTATCTGTGCATACTTGTAGACGAAACACTATATAGTCTACTTGACCTCACACCTGTATTGTCACACCAAAGGACCAATAAACTGTGGGGGAGTTGTGAATATTCAAGGGTGTTGTATAGTAGTATGACTCTTTCTCTATTCTCTTGGCTCTTTCTCGACTTCTGCTTTTTGACTGACCTCTCAGCCTCTTTCCTTTTCCTTTTTTCTACCTCTCTCTCTCTCTCTGTTCATAGTTTGTTATTTTATACATTGTTTTATCTGGTGTATTTAGCATTAACTTGTTAACTTGTTAAGTGTAAGTTTGTAGTTTGTTTGAGATTAAGTTTACTTTGTTAATATCTTCCTTTCTTAAATACCTTTCCAGGGGTACATCACATTTAACGTGAAGTGATATTTCTTTACATTTACCGTCAAGGCTTAATGCCCTAATAAATTGATAATTTACCCACTAGTGTACCATGCCATGCTCTGCCATAACCGACATAGCTATTTGGTAATTTATTAGAGATAAGTTATTGATCTTATGGAGTCAGTTAATCGTGTTTTTTCTCGTGATAACATTACCATCTAGCGTCTCAGCCTATCTGTCCATTGTTCATTAAACACACATCTCATGAGAAGCCCAACGTGTTTTCATTGTCGCATTGGGAAAATTTTCTCCCCTCCTTACAATAACCTCAAGTGATATCAAAATATGTACAATAAAAGTCCCTAATCACACAATCACTGAAGGTAATTTTAAACTAGCTTTAGCCTTTATTGAGCTGCTGTATTTTAATGCCCAGCACAATGGTAGTCTGGTGACCCAATTGTTTTCTTTTTTTTTAAAGATATTTTTTGGGACTGTTATGCTTTTATTCAGACAGGACAGTGTAGGGTGACAGGAAACTAGTGGGAGAGAGAGTAGGGTGGGATCCGGAAAGGACCACGGGGCGGGAATCGAAACCCGGGTCGCCGGCGTGCGGTGCAGGTGCCCCAGCCAGTCGCGCCACGACTGGGGCCACCCAATTGTTTTCTGAGGTGGTACTAATTAGGAAAAGTTTGATCATCACTGCATAGTTGATCTGTCCTGTTTCTGTCGTCGTTTTATTGTTGTTCCTCTTTGATTATTGGGAAGTCATGCTGCTGTCTACTGCGTGTGAGTGATCTATGCACCATTGTATGTGTGTTCCTCATAAAGACTTTTTCCTGCATGTACTTCCTTTAATTGCAGTCGTGGGGGAGTTCCACTTGCTGCTGTAAACAAGGACATTGACCTTATATAATGAATAAACTCTAAAGACACTCATAGCCCCATTTACAGTAAAAGGAAAGAAATCGGAACACCGAAGCACAGAACTTACATCCGTTACACTGGGAGGTAATAGCACCATTTCCCAATCGTATTTCCATAAACCTTTACTTAAGGTATTCTACCTATTCTACTGGACCAAATCAGGACATCTTTTGACTTGTCATCTTAGACCCAGGCTACTTTGGATCCACAACTGAAAAACTCTGTTTGCGGAGTCTGAAAATAGTTTTAGAAGACTGGTATATATTTTTTCGAATGCATGCACTGCTATCATGTCTGGTGTAGCCAGTCCCATTGATAAGTGGAAGCTAATTGTTGCAGCAAACTGAACGGATCGCTTTAGCTATGTGCCCTGTGTAGCCTCCCTGTAAAGATGATGATTCGACTCCTGGATGAAAAACAGTATGGTTTGTCAGACTAAGTTAAACATTTCATACATTAGAAGAACAGACAACTCGTCTTGAAGAAGAAATGAAACCTTGAATTTGAATCAAATATTTAAGGCAGATGCTATTTGCACCCAGGGTGCAAATTATGAACATTACTATTTACACCCGGGGTGTCTATAATGGCAGATGCTATTTGCACCCGGTATTTGTAAATAGCGATCACTGTTACACTGTTATTCATGCATAGGGCAAATAGCCATTGTTGCTATTTACACCCAGGTGTCCATAGTCAATAATACTATTTACACCCAGGTGTCCATAGTCAGTAATACTATTGACACCCAGATGTCCATAGTCAATAATACTATTTTGTTGTTACGTCACAGGGTGTAAATAGCTCAGCTATGTGGTCAAGGCTATTTGCACCAGGGGTGCAAAAACCAGGGGTGCAAATAGACACTCACGTACTATTTACACCCGGGTGCAAATAATCAACAATACTATTTACACCCGGGTGCAAATAATCCACAATACTATTTACACCCGGGTGCAAATAATCAACATTACTGTTTACACCCGGGTGTGTCTAATCAACAATGCTATTTACACCCGATGTCTAACATCCATGTACTTGTACACTGTCAATAGGCCTGTAGGCATGGCCGTAACTACCATTGAGGACACCGAGGTCATGTCCTCGGTATGTTTTGTTTGTGCATTTTTATGACATTTATAACGCTTATAAAAGTCTTGTTCCGTATTTAACTGATACTGCTCAATGCATTGAGAAGACATCAGTTAAATACGGAACAAGACTTTTATAAATGTTATCAAAGTCATAAAAATGCACGCACACACTACAATCTAAAACACACACAAAACACCCTAATAAAACGCTAGTGCATTCGCGGCTACCCAGATAACAATTTCCTTTGGGCCGGATCAGCATAAAAGCCTTTAGATCTGCATGTAGCGGACCTACGGTATCTGACTGTGGGCCAGATGTGGCCCACACACAATAAGCGGACCCATATTGCAGATCCGTACAACACAGAATAAGCGGACCCGTGCCACACACAATAAACGGACCCTTATTGCAGAACCATACCACACACAAGAAGCGAGCCCGTACCACACACAAGAGGCGGACCCAGGGGCGTAGCATTTGACGGTGCAGCCAGTGCAACGCACGGGGGCCCTCTGCGGATCGGAATTTGCCCCGCGCTCCCCAGCTGTGCAACACAAAGTCACTTGCTGTCATTGTTGACGCCTTCTCTTCTAACATAACAATACATTGAAACTGATTGCTATTTAAGTGGTTCACTATCTCCTACAACTTGGTCTCATGGTGGCACCTACCCATTCCCCAATCCTTGTATTTTCTCCTACTTTTCTTATCATTTTGATTTTACTAATGACATTTCAATGTTAGAATCAATTTTAATCAATAAAACGAAGAACATTTTTGATTATTTTATCGTCAACTTACAAGATGTTGCAACATGGCCTGCTGGGAAATCTGTTTGTCCAGTCATAACATTTTTACGTCATCTCTGATCATAGGCTGCTGCGGTTACATGCTGCCACTCAGACATGCCACCACTACGACATGCTTCCATTTAGACATGCCTCTATTTCGACATGCTGCTATTTCGACATGCTGCCAATCCGACACATTTTAGTACCCCCATTCCGACAGTTTACCAATCCTATTTTTTTCCAAGTCAATTTACTGGACCCTATGAGCCCGATGGACGCAAAGTGCGTCAAAAAACACGCCCATTCTTCTCTCTTACATCGCTACGCGATTATTAGTCATAGCTAGATGAGACCTATATTGCATGAAAGAGCAGAACCGGGGCTTTCCAACGAGACTAGACACATGTCTGTACGATAAGTATGAAAATAAAATAAAATAATCTATATTGCTCTGCGTTCACCCACGCAGCCACTGCTCTCGCTTGAATTACTCCGGGACCAGGCATCGCACAGACATGACATGTAATAATATATCGACATAATCATCAATCAGCTACTGCAGAGGTTTGTTTCTCTGTGTGAAACCAGTGGGCTCGGAAGAACCCCCTTAGCATTTTGGGGTGCCCAACATTTTAAGCAATGGCCCTGACCTCGGTATTTTAAAAATCCTGGTTACGGCCCTGCCTGTAGGCTATTTACCAGCTCTACAGTTTTTAGCTGTTTCGCCATGTCTGGGTAACTTACAATATATGGAAGTGATTATATAAATATTAGGCTGATGAGTGGTCATGTGGTAGCTTGATCAAAGGCAAGCTAGTTCAGAGAGTTATTTTCTGAGTTGTCTTCAAGGCAGCGCTGCCACTGTTGACTTAAACTTCTACTCAACTGTACAAAACTGAAATAAAACTAGTTTATCTTTGACAGGTTCAAAAAGCACAAGCTCTTATTTGCCGCGAGGTAACGTCATCTAAGAAAAGAGAGAGTCGTTCGTAGGCTACCATGAAAAAAAGGCACCGCCTATGCAGAGATTCGAACCATGAACCCCTGGACCGAAGTCCGATCACATACCCACTACACTATAGCCCGTCCTGTGAATAAGGGAGATATTGCATTTAAATTGTGATTGCTAGGTAACGGTAAACAAACTGATAGATCGCATTTCTTGATTTCGCTGACAAACGGACGGTTTTACCCGTTCACTGAGCAAACTTTGTGGAAATTTAGCACCACTTTCCCCATCTAAAATATTGTTTTAATAATCCTAAATTGTTAGATTTAGGACTTAGATAGGACATCTCCTGCCAAGATGGTCCGTTTCTTTTGTTGTTACGTCACAGGGTGTAAATAGCTCAGCTATGGGGCCTAGGCTATTTGCCCCCGGGGTGCAAATAGACACTCCGAATATTTAATCAAATGTATTATTTTAGGTATAGGCCTACAATTTGGAATTCACTGGCAGTCATATGCTAATACAGGAAATAAAGCCATCTGTCATTGTAACATTCCAATTCATTTTAGTAAAATTAAAACAAATCTAAGCCTATATAATCAAAATTTTGATTTTTATTTCAAGGATATCCCCTTGAGATGCCACATCTCATTCGAGGGGTTTCTCTAAAAAACATGGACAGACTATATACCTCGTCACTATATATTTGTTTCCAAACACATTAGTGGATTTATTCCATTTATTCCAAGTCACTTGAACCATGCAAGTTATCAAACTGTTGAAATGTAATAGATTCTAGTGAGTATACAGATATATATATAGTGCATACACACACACACTTAAACTGTGACAATATAATGAAGACACTAAAGAGATTTGTGAGATTATAATTTGCTTGAAATATAATGCCTCCTTGTAGATGTTCCTTGTCTCATTATTGGGCAGCAGTGTATATTGGGGGCAGATCTTCAGGTCTGCCAACCTTCAGGCCATCAACAGCAGGATGAGCAGGTGGCATCACACTGCTTTGGAAGGGAGGCATCTGGAAAAGTAACACACGAGGTGATAACTGAGGGATACTACCAATACCCATCTATATCCGTCTGTTTTTTATATAGCCTACAGTATATTTATTATACAGCTCTCTGGAATGCTGAGGGAGCTCCCATTCACTTTGAATGGGCCTCCCCAATGTTCTGAGGTCAGCTATTTTTGTATAATGACCGCTCTGAAAGTATAATGACCACTGCTTATGGCAACGGGTTTTTTGCTTCAGATTCACGCTACCGCAAGTAGATCAGTAACGGCTGATTTAAGATTTTATACAATAAACTTTTGTCTCCCTTTTCTCTTATTGGCAATTAGGCGTATAATAAGGGCGATAATGTATAGAACGCTGGTCATTATCGGAAAATAAGTACCTGCCCTGTCGGTACTTATTTTCGAATAATGACCAGCGTTCTATACATTATCCCTTACATATATAATGGTCAGTCATAATGTAGCTTGGCATGGCCAGACTCAAATTCTGATCAGAATGTACCCCGCCCACCAAATTTGAGGTGTCAAAAACTTTGATCACTGTTTTCTGGTCGCCTTTTAAAGCTGTGTGGTGCTGTCAATATCTTGTATAACATAATAACAAAATCTAAAGATTTAGCTTCTCCAGTTGTAAACGAAATCAACTCAAGTACACTCAAGTAGTGTGGATGACTGCATCACTGTTTCTCATTTGTCAATCATCATATAAAGCCCACCCAAATAAATTTGATTGGCCTAAAGCATCCTAACCATGCACAGACTTCTCAATAGAATGACGCTAGAATATCCTGCCCTGAAATTGTGTGGGCCGGTAATATTTGGGCTGGCTTCCAGATAAGTCATCGTTTCCGTTTACAATCAGGACTCCGTCATACCTGAGGGGTGTTCAGTGGAGGTGCAGACACGTGGGAGGTGGGAAAAGATGGTTGCACCTGGTGTATCACCTGCAACAAATACAAATATAAAACATGTAAAAAGGTATCAATATCCAGTCAAATAACTGGACAGAAAAAGTATTACTGGACGATGCAGACTTCTATAAACTCACTTGAGCATTAGTCTCAGTGCAGCAGGTGGCTTTGCAGGCAAATGCAGATACAAATATGGACACAATGAACTCCAGCACTGACAACACTAGCATCACTCCAGCAATCCCCATTGACCTGCTCTATTGTAGGGAACAATATCACACATCATGACTGTAAGACAGAACAAGGTTATTTCCATGGACAGCAGACAGTTGTGTACAATTTATAATGTTCAGGTTACCTACCAAAAACAGTTCTTCGAGCATATAGCAATTTGAATCGCCATAACAGCTGTAATAAGGGTACACTCTTATGAAAAAATCAAGGCTATGCAAAATTATGCCAATCCCTGCAGTTATTGTGCTGAAGATGTTCATTCCCAGTGAAGCTTTGACCTATAAAAAAGAAAAAAGCAAAGTAATCTTTGGTCCTCCATAATCCATTCAGTAATGTGCAGCCCTCATTGGGAGTTTCATGTTGTTACAGTCATTAATATTAATGTATAAACATTGCAATGCTGAATCATCATTATTTTGGACATGAACTTCACGTTTGGTCTTCGTGGAAATGGGAAAAGCTTGAGTTCAACACACACTATGGTGTCATGCAAATAACCTGTTCATGTTGCACAGCACTTGACACAACATTTTGGATCTGTTACATACAGTACAAGGCACAAAGGTACAATTTACTATATCCCCTCATAACAGAGCCTGTAGGCATTTTGGACGGTTTAGCGGGTTTTTTCCCGACTGATAGTATTCCGTGAACATGATCAACTGAGCTCTGTGTTAAAATTAGCAGGAGTACCTCTTTAAGTCCTGTGAATTTAAACCCCTGATTTTGTTCTGTCCCTTGTCTTGAGTTGTAAAATTCACATTTCATAGTGAATGTAAAGTACAGATGCAGCACCACTAGCCAGGAGGCTAAAACCCATGGATGCTATGCTAATGCAATGTCATCGAGTAGGCCTACTGTCAGTATGAAAACAACAGAGATCTCTGTGGCTGGAATTCTCCCTTTTTTATTCTGTTGCTCTGCGTAGGTCATCTTCTTCGTTGCTCTGATTGGTTTTAGGTCTATCTAATTGCTTTTTGAGCGTCCGTTGGTTAGGCCTCTTGGAAATGGGAATGAATCTTGTCCACACCCCAAATTGTCTCAAGTTCAACTCGGGTAAGGTCTGGCTTCTTTGAAACTGTGAGAACTGTGTGAACCAATCAAATTGTCTGGGCAGGCTTTATACGATGATGGATTTTTTGTGCACTGTCCCTATTTAAATGCATACATTTCATAGCATTACATTACATTGCATTGCATATACTCACCAAACAAGGATTGAGGTTCTTATCGGCTCTAACAGTGAGGGAACCAGCAGTGATGTACTGAAAGCACAGACACATATAATACGCATATAATTAGGAAAGCCAATGCTAATGTTAAAAGTTAGACTGAAGGTTTAAACAAACGCATGCATGTTTTAGAATAATACATAAAAGATCTCACAATGATGGCTCCCCAGAACATGATACCAGAGTAAGTGGATATGGTTGTTGCATAAAATGCGGTCACGATACCAAACAACAATACAACCACACCAATCATTATTTGGACCGTCTGTGGAGAAAAACATTATGTTAACCTCTTAAGAAAGTACGACTACAAATTGACTCTGTTTGTGAATTAGGCTACCAGTGGGTTATGTAATTTGCATTATTGGCCCAATTTCACATTAGTCATCTGTGTTATTTGGAAATGGACTAATCATTTATTTATTGCTGACACTTTAAACTCACCCCAGTGGCAACTGGTTCCCCTTTAAGGAATTTTCCCAGCATAGAGGATGGAGTTGAAACAACTTCGCTCTGGGGTGAAGTGAAACTTTGGGCACCTTGTTGTGGGTACACATGAGTGACCACCACGAAGGGAGCAGAGGTGGCCATGGTTCCTGTTGGAAGATCCACAAACTTCAAATAAGCAACTGAAGGGTTGCAGAACACTGAAACAGTACATTTTAAAAAAAACTGTGATCCTCATTGGTTACGTTTTTATTACCATATGCATGTGGTGCGCAACGCGCAAATACACGTTTGTCTCGACTAAGCTGAATTTGCGTGTCACATAAGTCGAAGTTTTCCAGCCACTAACTGTCGCATATGGCTACGACGGTTATTTGTATAAAATCAGGGAGAGAGGAACACTTATTGCCGAGATATGTCAACCTCAAACTAGGCTCCAGATGTAAACTTTAATCCAATAAGCTTAGGCTAGGTTGTGTGTGTGGCATTAGGCTACTCATATAATTTAGTAGACTAAATCAGCAAACTTAACACTGTAGGCTATTTTGTTGACATCAACTCTGCGGAGGAACACCCGAGTTTACCCCTCTGCTGTTCCGCAATTCAGTCTCGCAGGGTTTTTTATTTTTATTTTTTTATACCCGGATAGTTCTGCTCCATCTTCTAAAAAATAATAAAAGCCTCGCTAACTTGACGAATAGCAAGGGAGAGGCGAGGGGCTTTAATTAATTTGCAGGTGCAACGTGCCTTTAAGCTTACAGTAGCATAATCAGCCCAATCCCCAAAACGGCACCTGTTGTCACTAGGAGTTCCCCCGTAGGATAATGCTCATAAACTGATCTTGCTAAATCAGGTAACAGTGATTAACACAAAGTAGAATATTCTTGTAACATAGAGTGCAAATGTGTCAATCAATAGACACTACACCTACAAATATGTTAATCACTGTAGCCTATTCTGTTATTCAAGACAAGCTCCATAGTGGAGACAAAGCTAGTTCAACGCTCACTAACAAGCAAATAAATAAATAAAATAACAGTGACTTACTTCTGATGACTTCTAATTGAAAGTAGGATGGAAACAAAGATCCCCCTGTGGCTATGATGGTCAAGTTCAACGGCAGTAACCAACTGTCTGTGATTGAGTTTTTCACGTCTTCTGAATCTGCCTCACTGATCAGAATTGGCGCTGCCCCTTTGGTGTGTGTGTGTGTGTGTGTGTGTGTGTGTGCCTGCGTTCACTCATGTAACTTTTGACCTGTCGCTCTGATTTTCAAAAATCAGATATTGCTGTAATCCTTGGACCAGAGAGAGAAAACAGAGTTCAACCCACCCTATGACGTAATTTTCTGCCATGGTGGATTTTCTGCTATTTAAGATGTCATCAAAAACACTTAAAAGCCTAGGCCTAGGCTACTCCTCTCATACATTTTGTCCGACCGACACCACACTTGACACAGAGCATCCGCAGAACATGCCTCACCAACGCATTGCTTTATGTCTTCGGAGCTATAACCATTCACCCTTAACAGCAAACAGAAAGTGAGCTCATGTCTCAGCAACCCTTGCATGTATCAAAACAAAAAATGGTACATGGACTCATGACCCCATCAGGAGGACGCTCAATAATTTTGCTGACCTTGACCTCTAGGGGGAGCTGCGATGAAGAAACATGCCTTTTGGCATGTAGCTGCTGTTGTGTTTACTGTGTCTGGTAATACTGTGGAAGACCCTTATGTCGACAGATGTCAACTTGTGACATCAACGTAATTTAATTGGCCGACACTATAAGATTTACTCAAAAAAACACAGGGGTCACAGATTTCATCTGATCCTCACCAATGTTGGCACAGACTATCTTCAGACCATGCCTTGTCAGTGCATTGATTTCTGTAACAATTGACGGAAGCATTCGCCCCTCGCAGACAATCGAAATAGGCAGCAAAGCCGGCAAACAAGAAGTGAGCTCATATCTCAGCAACCTTTGCATCTATCAAAACCAAACTTAGTACATGGACTCGTGATCCGATTGGGAGGACGCCCCCCAAATAATTGGTGACCTTCGACCTCTAGGATAGTTGCAATTAGCAAAAATGCAAGTTTGCTTGTAACTTTTGACGTGCTAAACATGAAACTTGTTCTGACGGCTTACAGCCATATACTGTATCTGATTGCAGTATTGAGCAAACAGTATTTAGTTGGCGTGGTTACCGGCCTAACAGCTTGGCCTCCTCATTGCTGCTGGCAGCTATATTTACCAGTAGTGGTATGATGTGTACGATCAAAATAACAGCCCATATGCAGTCATAGGGGAGACTGAGTACAGTTGAAATACCTTATCTTGCACGCGCAGCAAGTCCTCATAAATTGAAAACTGCATTCGATGAAGACAACTTTTTACAAGAATTTTACTTATAGGCTATCTATTTTTTTGGGATAAAATGTTGATATATCATTCAAACTAATTATACAGACCTCTCTGTAAAAGCCTTCAGAATAGGCTATACTGTAGATGAACAAGTAAATACAGTTTACCTACGTCTTTGATGCAGGTAAGTGCTAATGAAGTTTCAGAGTGTGAAGGAAAAAAAATTAAAGGAAGCTGACTTAGAAAAATATGTTGGAGTTTAGTTTGAATCTGCAGTTAAATGAAAAATGAAGCACAGCGTTACAGTCAGGCACACTACTGAGTCATGCCCAGCAACTTTGCCAACTGCTCAGCTGACTACCCAGCTGATTGGTCAGCTGATCACTCACTCTTATATTGGTGGACTTTAGGCGTGTTCAAGTTCAACTCCAAATGACCTCTTGCAGCAACGAGAGCTGCCGGTGGCAGCAGGGGAGTGGATACAAACGCTGCTATGAAGTTGTACACTTCCCGTAGTGTAGACTTGGCTAGACTTGACCATGTGACGAATCACGAGGCACGGACCTGCACGGACCCTTGTGGATATGAGGAGGCATCTAAACACCTGCACATACGTCAGGGATGTAAAAGCCAATTAGGGCAAAGACCTGACGTCATGAAGGCAGGGTCTAGGCTCCGCTGCGCTCCGCAGTACCTCCAGACCGGCTGCTCTGCTGCTCCGCAGCTGCCTGGCCACGCCTTGCTCCCGCGATAAGTTGAGGCCATGTGATACCGACTGTCGAAAACACACCCATCTAGACCATCGTGGACAGATTTTTAACCACGTGCATCTTGTGCTGCGCAGTTTTTGTGCTGCGCAGCCATCTTGAACGCGCCTATTATTCAGGGCGCCCTTTTTATGGTGAGTAAAGGCCGTATATTTCAAAATCTAAAATGCATGCTCAGTGGCGAAAAGCATAGATACATTTAAGGGTGTGTTCAGTTCACATTCGGAGTAGTTTTGCTATCAACTGTCAGCTGTTTTGTTCAAAAAAGTTGTTCTTCGATTTATTAATCTTCTATCTCTAAATGTTGTTCTTCTATTTGTTCTATTTCTATGTCTATTTATTGGGTGCAAAATCCTGAACAAATTGAAGCTAATTGTTGCAGCAAATGCAACCGAACAGATCGCTTCAGCTATGTGCTCTGTCTATTCTCCCTGTAAAGATGATGATTGATTGTTTGATCTTTATTGTCTCTGTGCAGAGACATTTGTCTTGGGCTTACAGGGCATTGGCAGCACATATAAACATCCAACAACATAACAAAGTATCTCCCATATATCCCCACAGCCCCCCCCATATTGCCCATTCCTCCATGTCATATTGCACATCCCTCCCTACACATCCAGCTAATGAAAGACAATAAATAAGACTACATGATGCCCCCACATACATGCCATCAAGACCTTACACAGTATGAACACAGCCCACCTTCCAGTTGGTCTGTTATTGCACACCTGCCCCATCAACTCATTGCACATTCCTAGATATTGCACATCCCCTTAATAAATAAATAAATAAAAAAACACAAGCCCATTACACAATTGCCCAATTAACCTATTGCATATTCCTACTAAATATTGCACATCCCGGCGATGCTGTGCTGGGTGTGTCTCTCCCTGGCCTTCATTGTCTGCTGCTATTCCTATCTGTCGCCTCTAGATGGAGCTGTTCTGGTGGGCCGTGCCGGACTAATTGGTGCGCTGATGGGAGGGTGCTTAAAACCATGGCCTTCTAGTCCGCTCTCTCTCTCTCTCATTGCTGCTCTGGCCTGACGACGCGAGGCTGACTGCGGTCGTCGCTGCTATTCCTTTTGCCTTTCACTTTACACTTACATATTCTGATATGCACAACACTTTTGGTTAACTTCCCAATTACTGACTTTGTTATGCTCATTCACTAATTAATTAAGTTTAATTTGACTTTAAACCTTAGTTTGTGGTCTCCCCTATCAGGGGTCAGCTCTGCTATGAGCCAAGTGGTCCTGACACTCCCTAAATTCATCCTCTCGCTCATTCCCAGTTTCTTATCTTTGCAGGTGCATAGCTTTCCTGTGAGGCACCTATGTGTTCCTGTGAATAAAAACTTTGAGCACACATATATGAAACTGTGAATCATAACTTCGACACACACAAGTGAAGTTAATCACTGTAAAGCTGGTAATTTTCCATCCTCTAAAGTTCAGAACGGGGGAGACGACCTCACAGCTAGACTCCTTTGTGTCCAGGTGATCTATTTGCATTTGAACTGTCCCTATTGTGTGTGTGGCCGGCCATTTGTTTAAAGGCCCTCGGACACACCTACATTTCCCCTCTCCACATATCTCAGGACCAATGTTGAAAACTGAAATGTATCTGTTTCATGACAAATGATAATACATCCATGTTTGGTCTTGAATTAATACTTGTAATGTGGGCAACAGCCTGATCACGCCTTCATTGCAATCTAATGTATGTATACATAATTGTAGCGTAAGAACTGCACGGGAGAACTTCAGGTGGTGGACACACCCACCACCCACACCACACCCAGAGTTTGGGGTGACCTGCATGACAGTTAAAGTTGAGATGTTTCTCACCTTTGGCTTCTTCCCTTCTCTCTTCTCTTCCTGCTCTGTTCTGGTCTAGGCAAGAGGTCACACTGACCTCTCTGCCCATCTCTCTCTCTCTCTCTCTCCCTGCCTTTTCTCTCTCTCTCTCTCTATCTATCTATCTTTTGATTTCTTTATGGGGTTTGTTATTTTCATTATTTGATATATTGTTTTATCTGGTGTATGTAGCATTTTAACTTGGTAACTTGTTAAGGTTTAAGTCCAAGTTTATTGTTTGTTTTGAGGTTAAGATTACTTTATCCTTTGTTCCTTTGTTTAAGGATAATTACTGATACGTTTACTCTTACCTAAGGCTCAAGGCCTAGTAAATGGTTAATTCTCCTCGCTCAGTTTGCTTATCTCTAAAAGTTTAGTGTGCCATTCCATTCTCTACCATAGTTAACATCATTAGTTATTTGGTAATTTATTAGAGGTACAATACAATCTATGGAGTCAGATTTAATCGTGGTGAATTCCTAATACAATTGCCATCTAACTTCTTAGATATTTTTACAGTCCAATTCAACCTCATCGAAGCGCCGGACGTAGACAGAACACGTATAAAAGTGGGAAATATATTGTCGTATATTTGGCCTATTTACAGTAATCATGATAATATATGTTATATGCATTTCTTTGTCATAGGTGTTGCATTTATTGCTTTAGGTGTCCAACCATTATACATGATTAGACTCCTGGATGAAAAACAGTATGGTTTGTCAGACTAAGTTAAACATTTCATGCATTAGAAAAACAACTCGTCTTAGAAGAAATGAAACCTTGTATTTGAATCAAATATTTAATCAAAACGTATAATTTTGATTAAAATAAGTATACATTTGGAATTCACTGGCAGTCATATGCTGCTACAGGAAATAAAGCCATCTGTCATTGTAACATTCCAATTCATTTTAGTAAAGTTAAAACAAATCTAAGCCTACTGTATATCAACGCAACACAAAGAGGCCATTTCATTAAAGCAAAGCAGAGCACAAAGCAAAGCAAAACACGTCAGCAGGACCTTCGGTCGGAACTTCATCATTCCTCCCTAAATTCATCCTCTCACTCATCCCCAGTTTCTTATCTCTGAAGGTGCATAGCTTTCCTGTGAGGCCCCTATGTGTTCCTGTGAATAACAACGTTGAGCACACATGTGAAACTGTGAATTAATGTATAACTTTGATGCACACAAGTGAACTTAATCATGATAATATACGTTCCTTGTCTCATTACTGGGCAGCAGTGTATATTCGGGGCAGTGGAAGCGCAGTGATGCACTCATCGTGTGGATGAGTGCATCACTGTTTCTCATTTGTCAATCATCATGCAAAGCCCACCCAAATAAATTTGATTGGCCTAAAGCACAGTTCAAAAGATGCTGTCTGTTGACTCCGCTATACCATACCCCGCGGCAGACACCAATTCACATTACATTCTTCCAAATTGATCACTGTTGCAGGAATTTAAATTCATCGCAGTAGTTTAAGACATGCAATTAATAGACACTGGGGTTACAACAACTGAACTAAAGCCGAATATGCCAAAAATGACTGAAGTATGGTCTATAGTTAGGCTTTGTTTAATTACAAGCATAGGCTACACTTGCAAATATGAAAATGTAGATGTTTGGGGTAGCCTATAACCTACTGTAAAATGGTGCAGCTCCTTTAAGAGAGCCCCACACACAGGGATGGATAAAGAAAGTGAGAGAAGTTTAGAACTGAGATGCGTATGGAGGAAGTAGACGTGCAGTCATTCAAAATAATGCAAAAATAAATCCGCAGACAAAGCAGAAATTCTTGTTTATTTGCTAACCACTTTCAGATCGAGGAAATGGACTGTATGCCTTCCCACCAGTGTCTCTCATTCCACATGCTGAACAAGGTTGTGAAGGAGAGGAGAGAACTGTTGCTGATAGCTCCCTTCTGGCCCAGCAAGCCTGGGAGCTGCCTTTCAGGAGAGACTCCTGTCACAGGCGAACGGGCAGCTGTAGCAGCTCAGAGCCTGGCACCTGAATGGGGCAGGTTACTAGCATCGGGGTTGTCAGACGCAGTGGACAATACAATTCATCAACCCGCTCTCTTTATACTGTGAGGTGAGGTTTCAATGGTGGTGTGCCCCACAGGGCAGAAAGTGACAAATCTGCAAGTAGCCACATCTGTCAAAGAAAAGTAATCAATCCCAGAATAGCTCATCATCTTTATCTAAGCTCAACGGATCTACTGTAAGCCTTTGTGGTCCTTCAAATAACCATTGGAATGTTCTGCCATCATCCACTCCACACAGTAGCCTACATTGTTGATCAGCTAAAAGTCAGCTTCCTTAAAATATTTTTTTTCTCACACTCTGAAACTTCATTAGCACTCACATCAAATACTCTAGATGTAGGTAAACTGTATTTATTTATTTATTTATTTATAGCCTATTCTGAAGGCTTTCACAGAGAGATTTGAATAATATCATGTCAGACAGGCCTGTCCCTAAACATGGTGAAAACCAATATTTAAAGACTACTGACAGCAATTTCTGATTTATTGAAGGGTAAAAATAGATAGTCTAAGTAAAATTCTTAATAAACATTAAACATGATGAAGTTGTCTTCATTGAATGTTCAGTTTTCAGTTTATAGAAAAGTATGCAAATTGTGCATTATGCAAAACTGTCGTACAAGTTTTCCAGGATTAAAGAGGACTTGCTGCACGTGCAAGATTTTAACTGTACGTATGACCGACCTCTCAGTCTACCCTATGACTGCATATGGGCTGTTATTTTGATCGTACGCATCATACCACTACTGGTAAGTTTGTGAGTCTTTTACTATTGTTTTTTAGAAGATGGAGCAGAACTATCCGGGTATGAGAAAAGAAAAGAAAAGAAAAAACTGCGAAACTGAATTGCGGAACAGCAGAGGGGTAAACTCGGGTGTTCCTCCTCAGAGTTGATGTCAACAAAATAGCAGTGTTTAGTTTATCAGCTGATTTAGCCTACTAATGATAAAGAGTAGCCTAATGCCACTCAACCTAAGTAATCTATGCTTATTGGCGTAAAATCTGGAGCCTAGCTTGAGGTTGACATATCTCGGCAATAAGTGTTCCTCTCTCCCTGAACATTATTTTATACAAATAACCGTCGTAGCCATATGCGACAGTTAGTGGCTGGAAAACTTCGACTGATGTGACACGCAAATTCAGCTTAGTCGAGACAAACGTGTATTTGCGCGTTGCGCACCACATGCATTTGGTAATAAAAACGTAACCAATGAGAATCACAGTTTTTCAGAATGTACTGATGTCTCAGTGTTATGCAACCCCTCAGTTGCTTATTTGAAGTTTGTGGATCTTCCAACAGGAACCATGGCCAACTCTGCTCCCTTCGTGGTGGTCACTCATGTATACCCACAACAAGGTGCCCAACGTTTCACCTCACCCCAGAGCGAAGTTGTTTCAACCCCATCCTCTATGCTTGGAAAATTCCTTAAAGGTGAACCAGCTGCCACTGGGGTGAGTTTGAAGTGTCAGCAATAAATAAATGATTAGTCAATTTCCAAATTAGACAGATGACTAATGTGAAATTGGGCCAATAATCCAAGTTACATATAGCCCACTGGTAGCCTAATTCACAAACAGAATCGATTTGTATTTGTACTTTCAACTTCTGGAACAAGAGGTTAACATTATGTTGTTTTTTTCCACAGACGGTCCAAATAATGATTGGTGTGGTTGTATTGTTGTTTGGTATTGTGACCGCATTTTATGCATTTTATGCAACAACAATATCCACTTACTCTGGTATCATGTTCTGGGGAGCCATCATAGTGAGATTTTTTATGTATTATTCCAAAACATGCATGCATTACTTTGTTTAAACCTTCAGTCTAACTTTTTACATTAGCATTGGGTTTCCTAATGTATTATATGTGTCTGTGCTTTCAGTACATCACTGCTGGTTCCCTCACTGTGAGAGCCAATAAGAACCTCAATCCTTGTTTGGTGAGTATATGTAATGTATGCATTTTTGGGACAGTGCACAAGGACATCCATCATCGTATAAAACCTGCCTAGAAGATTTGATTGGTTCACACAGTTCTCACATTTTCAGACAGGCCAGACATTATCTCAGTTGAACTTGAGACAATTTGGGGTGTGGACAAGATTCATTCCCATTTCCAGGAGGCCTAAACAAAGGACGCTCAAAAAGCAATTCGATTCTACCCTACGCAGAGTAAGGGAATAAAAAAGGGAGAATTCGAGCCATTTTTGACAGAGATCTCTGTAGTTTTCATACTGACAGTACTCTGTGACATTGCATTAGCACAGCATCCATGGGTTTTAGCCTCCTGGCTAGTGGTGCTGCATCTGTACTGTACATTCACTATGAAATGTGAATTTTACAACTCAAGACAAGGGACAGAACAAAATCAGGGGTTTAAATTCACAGGACTTAAAAGAGGTACTCCTGCTAATTTTAACACAGAGTTCAGTTGATCATGTTCACGGAATACTATCAGTCGGAAAAAACCCCAAAGTGCCTAGGCTCTGTTATGCCGGCATGTAGTAAATGGTACCTTTGTGCCTTTTAGGTAACAGATTCAAAATGTCGTGTCAAGTGCTGTGCAACATGAACATTTGCATGACACCACAGAGTGCATGTTGAACTCAAGCTTTTCCCATTTCCACGAAGACCAAACGTGAAGTTCATGTCCAAAATAATGATTATTCAGCACTGCAATGTTTATACATTAATACTAATGACTGTAACAACATGATGGAAGCTCCAAATGAGAGTTGCGTGTTACTTTTTGTTTTTCTTTTTTTAGGTCAATGCTTCACTGGGAATGAACATCTGCAGCACAATAACTGCAGGGATTGGCATAATTATGCATAGCCTTGATTTAATCACAAGACTGTACCCTTATTACAGCTGTTATGGCTATTCCAATTGCTATATGTTCGAAAAAGTGTTTTGGGTAGGTATTCTGAACATTATAAATTGTACACAACTGTCTACTGTCCATGGAAATAACCTTGACCTTTCTTACAGTCATGATGTGTGATATTGTTCCCTACAATAGAGCAGGTCAATGGGGATTGCTGGAGTGATGCTAGTGTTGTCAGTGCTGGAGTTCATTGTTTCCATCTGTGTATCTGCATTTGCCTGCAAAGCCACCTGCTCCACTACTACTAATGCTCAGGTGAGTTTATAAGTCTGCGTAGTCCAGTATTACTTTTTCTGTCCAGTTATTTGACAGGATATTGATACCTTTTTACACATTTTATATTTGTATTTGTTGCAGGTGATACACCAGGTGCAACCCACGTGTCCCTCCCACGTGTCTGCCCCTCCACTGAACACCTCTCAGGTACGACGGAGTCCTGATCATAAATGGAAAAGATCATTTTGACTTATTCGGAAGCCAGTCCAAATTTTAGCTGGCCACAAAGTTTTAGGGCAGGAAATTCGATCTGGCGTCATTCCATTAAGAAGTCTATATACGGTTAGGATGCTTTAGGCCAATCAAATTTATTTGGGTGGGTTTTATATGATGATTGACAAATGAGAGACAGTGAAGCAGTCATCCACATTATTTGAGTGTACTTGAGTGTTGTTTTTGTTTACAACAACATCGCTGCCACTGGCGGATATACAGATGGATACAGTATTCCTCAGTTAATACCTTGTGTGTTACTTTTCCAGATGCCTCCCTTCCAAAGCAGTGAGGTGCCACCTGCCCATCCTGCTGTTGATCTGCCCCCAGAATACACTGCTGCCCCATAATGAGACAAGGGACATCTATAGGGAGGCATTATGTTTCAAACAAATTATAATCTTGCAAATCTCTTTAGTGTATTCCTTATGTTGTCAAAACTTAAGTGTGTGTGTATGCACTATATCTGTATACTCACTAGAATATTTTACATTTCAACAGTTTGGTGACTATTATGGTCCAAAGGACTGCATTCAATTTAAATATTTCCAAGTCACAAAAGGGTGTTGGAACAAATGTGCAGGAAAGCGTAGTGTAGTCTATCTGTGAAAGTCTCGCTCAATCACTTTATTGCCAAGTCAGTTAGTTCCAAATGAATACTTATTTTAATCAGAGTAATACATTTAATTAAATATTTGATTGAAATATAAGGTGTCTTTTCTGTTCTTTTAATCCATGAATGATTTGGTAGAATACTGTAGGTCGAATACCTTATGTAGAGGTTTCTACATTTGGGGAAATGGTACTTCCTGTGTAGCAGTGTTCTGTACTTATATGTTCCGCTTGCTGTTCTTGTGACAAACCTATTTGGATCACTGTGGCAGAAATTAAATTGTTTCATATTTTCTATCACTGCTAGAAACACTGTAGGCGAGGAGATTGCAAATTTCATGTGCAGACGCCTGTATCAGTGATATATTGGCAAATTGGTAAATACCAGAACAATTTGGTGAACCATTTATGATCATGGAGGAAATAACAGCAGTTAAAGTCCAAGCTGACATATTTACACTTGTATTGGTAAGATCTAATAGGTCACATTTCATGATTCTTACGCTTTAATAGACCTTTTCCATTTGGGCAGTGAAAATCATGAAGAGCGTAAGCTATTGTTCCGACTTCATCATACTGTATCTCATCTCAAAGCACAGTTTTATTCTCAAGCATTTAACTAAGTTTGAGTGGTCCTTTCTGTTTTGATCTTTGATTTGGTCCATGAAATCCACATCTGACAATGGCTACCCTACACAAATCATGTACATTTTCAAACAATTGTGATGGTAATGTCAGCACATTAAGCTAAGATTTGCATTTGAGGATAAAAAAAGAGACAACAGAAATGCACTACCTAGTTCTAAAGACTGACATTGGAAAAAAATGTGGTAGGCAATTTTGAAGAAAAGTAGACTACTACATTTTGTGCAACCCATTTCTGGCCCATAACCAACAAGCTGATGGTTACTGTAGGGCCTAATAATAATTAAAAAAAGTGTACAGTAAATTATAAAAAGAAAATGGCTGCCCTATCTTTAATCAATTGATGTATTCAAAGTAAAAAAAGAAGCAAGCAAAAAGGTACAGTTAAATGTTCAACTTAAGTTGATTAAAAACAATATTCTTAATTTACAAGTTCTTCAAACATGGAAATGATGGAAAGTATTTATGAATATATCCTCTGTTTTTCAAAGGAGAACATGAGCAGTTATCAGGTCATGTGATGAACTGGACCAATATATACAGTACATAACCGTTAGAGTATTTTCTCTGTCATGTGAATCTACTTGGTGTTGACCAATGGCAAGCCTAGAAATCTAAATGCCCCTAGCTGCAGTAGCCTACCGTGAAAAATCTTTTTTTGCGTTAATTTCTGTGGACCCACCGCAGCCAGCCGACGCACTCAAGAAAGTTCTCCTGTCAAATAACACCATGTCCTGTCGAATAAACGATATAATATAACAACAAAATGAACAGCCAATCAGTTCGTTTTGCAGCCGGATGAAATGACAGATGTGAGTGGAGGAGCGCAGCTCTTGTCCTATGCTTATTGCACTAAAGATGTGTCAGACATAAACTTCTATAGCCTAGGCCTACATACAGTGTGGGGCACATATATTTGATACCATGCTAAAGTTGCCTAAAAAGAGGAATATGAAATCATCATTTTACAATTGATCTTGATGTCTTAATGAAAGAAAATAGTAAAAATCAAACTGCTAAGGACACCAATTTTCTTTGTGATCGAAGAATGTATCGTAAATAAATAAATGTTCTTCCTTAAATGCTAGGGGGCATAATCAATTGACCCCGATGTTAAAATCCCATAGGATCAGGAGGATTTTTTAATATGTTTTTATTTTTAAAGGCCAGCTATTTCATGGATTCAGGATATTATGCATCCTGATAAAGTTCCCTTGGCCTTTGGCATTATCATAGCACCACATCATCACATACCCTTCACCATAGCTAGAGATTGGCACAGTGTTTTTTTCCAGTTGGCCTTTGATGCTCATTAAGCTCAAAGCAAATCAAACAGGCTAATAGGCCAACTGGAAATAACACCACACAATCCCTAAAATCGGGCTATGTTGTTTCCCAGCGGTCACAATTGTGACCGTCATCATGTTCACTCATGCTATGAGAACGCTGAACAAAGATCACATAGTTCAATTGCATCCCTCCATAGACACCTAAAGAGTATGTGTGGCAAAACTCTTTGCCCTATGTTTACATAAACATACTTTTCAGCTTTAGTTTGGGAGCTTTTGGGTGGAGATTTTCTGGTCAGGGTGCAACCAAAACATAAGCAGCTCTGTCCATGCGACAAATTACACTACACATTTGGCACTGCACATAATTTTACTGAGACCCTTTCAGGTTTATTGGGGGAAATGTATTCATAGGCGGCACTAGGCCATTTTTAGGGGTGCTGAAGCCCCCCAAATATCATCCCCCCCCTTCTGAAAAATAGTCCTCATCACTTTGATTTTGTGAGACTGTTAAGTGATCAAACCGTATTACTTTTGCAAACCTGATTTTAGCAATGGAATAGCTAAATGACAACATTCTCAGTTGTAGCCTAAATGAATCATGTCTACTCTAAATTGACCATTTCATCAAAGTATCTGCACTGCTTTTTTAGTTCCCCTACTTCCTGTGAATTTGACTTGTTCTGATGAATTGGTGGACCAGTCGTGGCAATGACTTGGTCTCGGATTAAGCAGTCTTGACTACATCACTACTGGCTGGTAGTGGGCCTCTCTCCCGACTCTTGCCTACCGCTGGAACAGTCTTCACAACCCCACTGCTATTTTAGACTCCATTTAATACAATTTAATCAATGCCATCATCCTTAAGAGAGATGGGATATGTGGTAATGACTAATTAATTAAGTATTACTAGGTACTTCTGTGGGCTTAGTGAGTCAGGTTAGTCAGGAGTCAGACTACCAGTCGGCGATGGAACAAAGAATCAAGTGACCAAAACGTCACAAGCAAGACCTTAATAGTTGGCTGTTCGTCTTTGTTGCTGCTTTGTAAGAGGTTTCTGCTGGACTGCTGTGCATTGCTGCCATCGCTGCTCTATTAGTTCCCTTCTCTTCCACCCGGCATATGCTGTGTGTGTGTGTGTGTGTGTGTGTGTGTGTGTGTGTGTGTGTGTGTGTCCTCACCCTCTCCTGTGTTGTAGGCCAGTATGGAGCGTGCTCTGGTCTGGCGCCCCTCGGTGGTCTTGCCGGAGCAGGTGTGTGAGCAGAGGCTCCAATGTCCAAGACCAAAACCGGGGATATAATCCCAAAAGTTTTGCAAAAAACAGGGACATTTTCAGTTTGACTATCAATCTGATTGAAATACATAGCCTACACGTTTTATCTTTCTAAAAACAGGGACATACTGTATGTAGTTTTTCTGTATTTTCCCGGGGACAGGCAACCAAAAATGGGGACTGTCCCCTGAAACCAGGGACGTCTCTGGTCACCCTACCCCAGGTGCTCAGCACACAGTCCTTGGGGCACGGCACCACACACAGCGCTGTCCGTTCTATACTTGTAATAATAATAATAATAATAATAATAATAATAATACGTTTATATTGTGCTTTACATCAAATAAATGATCTCAAAGTGCTTGTGACATCAACAGAACCCTGTGAAATAATTATTTGATTGGTTAGGAGCTCCTTTTCAAATGCAAAAATTTCGCATCAATTTAGAATACATGTGCTTAGTAACCTGCTTAATTTTGTGTGAATATTTTGCAGATACTTCGTCTCCTACCTGCGCGTTCACTACAAATTATGTCCTCCCATTCGACTGAGAGAAACCGACAGAGGACACACGATGACTGACGTGTCACAAGCGGAAGAAGTCCTCCGTGAACTCTGGTCCACTATCACTTGAAAGCTCCTCTGGCACGCTATGGTGGCGAAGACTGTACGAAGGTGGCGAACTAAGCCAGCTGAGCCCCCTAGATCGGTGCCTTCTGTGGAGCTTAGGACTTCCACCCAGCCCGAGAGTCGGACACCATCTAGGTTGTCAGGCAACAGCTCTTTACAAAACTACACAATCAGCGAGACCTTGTTTGAGGGCACAAAATGGCGTTTTGAGCATTTTAAAAAACTCTACTTCACCTCATGAACAAGACACAAGAACACAGGATGTCAGTCCTTTATACAGCATGTTTCCCTAACTGTGGGTAGACTATGCTGTAAAACATAGTTGATCATAAGAATGCAGGTCCAATGACCTGGCCAGATTTGATCAGTGTTTAAGGAACACAATGTAGTTTTGTTTATAATATTGGCAATGCAATATTAATTCTTCACTGAATTCTAATACAGAGACTGCGGCGAGATCAACTTCTCTCTTTCTCTCTCTCTCCCCCCTCTCTCTCTCTGTCTGGCAGGTCTAAGTTGACTGCGGCGGCAGAGAAGGAGACGGTGGCCATGTTTGTGCGTAACCTGCGCCAGCGGCTGCGGCTGCTCGTGTGCCCAGTGTCGTGGATAAGTGAATAAATGTTTGCATGCGTAATGGACAGTGTGCGGGATTCTCTCTTTGAAGTTTAACTGTTCCAAATCAGGACATCTTTTGACTTTTGTCATCTAAAGATGATTGATCAGTCTGAATTAAACATTTCATGGATTAAAAGAACAGAAAAGACACCTTATATTTCAATCAAATATTTAATCAAATGTATTACTCTGATTAAAATAAGTATTCATTTGGAATTAACTGGCTTGGCAATTAAGTGATCTGTAATTGAGCGAGACTTTCACAGATAGACTATTTCCTGTACGTTGATCCAACACCCTTTTGTGACATGCTGGCCAGGATGCTTTGAAATACTTCAATTGAATGCAAAGACCCTTAGTCACCAAACTGTTCAAATGTAATAGATTCTAGTGAGTATACAGATATAGTGCATACACACACACACTTAAACTTTGACAATATAATGAAGACACTAAAGAGATTTGCAAGATTATAATTAGCTTGAAACATAATGCCTCCCTGTAGATGTTCCTTGTCTCATTATGGGGCAGCAGTGTATTCTGGGGGCAGATCTTCAGGTGTGTCAAGCTTCAGGCCATCAACACCACTGTGATGAGCAGGAGGCATCACACAGGTTTGGAAGGGAGGCATCTGGAAAAGTAACACATGAGATGTTAGCTGAGGGATCTATATCCATCTGTTCATCAGGGTCAGTCATAACGAAATTCTGATCAGAATTACCGGTACCCCCGCCCCCAAAATTAGAGGTGTCAAAAGCCTTTTGGTTGTTGCGCGCCGTTGATAAAAAATGTTCTGTGCGCGACAGGTCGGGGCGCGTCGGGTATACATCTAGCGTTAGACGCCAGACCGAATTTCCTGCCCTGAAATTTTGTGGGCAGGTAAATTTGGGCTGGCTTCAAGATAAGTCATAATGATCTTTTCTGTTCTGATCAGGACTCCGTCGTACCTGAGAGGTGTTCAGTAGAGGTGCAGACAGTTGGGAGGTGGGAAAAGAGGGTTGCACCTGGTATATCACCTGCAACAAATACAAATATAAAACGTGTAAAAAGGTATCAATATCCAGTCAAATAACTGGACAGAAAGAGTATTACTGGACTATGAAAACGTATCACTCACTTGAGCATTAGTAGTAGTGGAGCAGGTGGCTTTGCAGGCAAATGCAGATACACAGATGGAAACAATGAACTCCAGCACTGACAACACTAGCATCACTCCAGCAATCCCCATTGACCTGCTCTATTGTAGGAAAGCCAACATCACACATCATGACTGTAAGACAGATCAAGGTTATTCCCATGGACAGTATAATACTGTGTACAATATTCAATGTAATTCCTACCCTGAATAAATTCATGTACGCCTGACAATCATCATAGCCACCATAGTCACCATAGCCATCATGCCCACCACGATAGCCACGATAGCCACAGTAATAAGGGTGCATTGGTATGACTAAATCAAGGCTATGCATAATTATGCCAATCCCTGCAGTTATTGTGCTGAAGATGTTCATTCCCAGTGATGCTTTGACCTAAAAAAAAACAAAAACAAAAAAAAGGTAATCTTCCATTCACCATATTCCATTCAGGGACGTGCAGCTCTCATTTGGAGCTTCCATTTTGTTACAGTCATTAATATTAATATAAAAACATTACAATGCTGAATCATCATTATTTTGGATATGAACTTCACGTTTGGTGTTTGTGGAAATGAGAAAAGCTTGGGTTCAACATGCACTGTGGTGTCATGTAAATACCCTGTTCATGTTGCACAACACTTGTCATGACATTTTGAGTCTGTTACGAAGCACAAAGACAACGTTTACTACATGCCTTCATAACACAGCCTGTAGGCACTTTGGATGCTTTAGCCGCTAGAAGGCTAATTCGTGTCAGACAGCACCATTTTTTTTCCACGTTTTTTCTGACCTATAGTATTCTGTGAAAATGATCAACTGAGCTCTGTGTCCTTTAAGTCCTGTGAATTTAAACCCCTGATTTTGTTCTGTCCCTTGTCTTGAGTTGTAAAATTCTCATTTCATAGTGAATGTAATTACCTCCGCCAAGGAGGTTATGTTTTCCTGTGGGTTTGTTTGTTTATCTGTCCGTCTGTTTGTCTGTCTGTCTGTTTGCTAGCAAGATAACTAAAAAAATAATTGATGGATTTTGGGAGTGATCCGTATCACCGCTGGGATTCCGGAGTCGTTCATGTTTTACGCTTAGCGGTGTAATGGCATGGTATGACCACGTGGTGGCGATCTGAATAGTTAAGGTTCAAATGTATGACCACCTAGGAAGAACAATACAGGCGGAGGTCTGCGCTCTCTGACTGTTTTGCTTTTCTAGTTTACATTATGTAAAGGTACAGATGCAGCACCACTGATTGGCATGCTCGCCAGGAAGCTAAAACTCACACATGCTAATACCAGTATTTGTCGCTAACATGTCTCTTAAAGGAGAACTCCTGGCATTTTTCACATAGATCTGCTTCTCGAGGTCATCAAGTACTGTCAGTATGGAAACGAGAGATCTGTCAAAAAAATGGCTGGAAATCATCTAGGCAGCAGGGGCGGAGCCAGAGGGGTGACTCTGGGTGGCACATGCCACCCTTGAGATTTGATTGGCCACCCCAGGTGTCACCCCAAAATCCTAGTCTACGATTCACCATTAACAGTCATTATACAGTAGGCCAATACAGGCTACTGCTTGTGCTAACACAAATACTGTATATCTATTTACCTATCGCATCTGGCAGTGCTTATTTATCTAATCACACACACAACCCTGTATTGAGTCAGTGGAATCACTTCATGTAGGCTAATTTTTCTACCTGCCTATTCTAACTACTCACACAACATTTGCTAGGTCTGTAAGTGTTAACTGCTTTTGTACATACAGTAGGCTACTGCCCTAATGTAATATTGACATTGTGGGAAGTTGGCCAGTGTTTCTTAACTGGTAGGCCGCAGAACCGATCTGGGGTGCGTTTCTAGGAAGCGTTGTAGGCTAACTTGTGTGAGCCTGTTTCTGATTATCTAGATGCCACCCTTGAATAAATCAGTGCCCCACTAGGACCACCCTTGTTAAAAATATCTTATATCGCCAATGCTTGGCAGGCATTTATACGTTAATGGATTGATGAGAAACCAAAACCATAGAATTGTAAGTACCGGTGCCTAGCTTGCTTTGGTTGATTTCCAAAAAAAACCTGTCGCTAATGAAGCTAAACATTTAGTTGTCGCTATCCCGTCCCTATATTTGCTACAATCTGACACAATATCTATTATTTTTGTGTCCACTGTCCCTGTTTAGATGCATATATTACATTACATCACATGATATACTCACCAAACAAGGATTGAGCTTCTTATTGGCTCTAACAGTGAGAGAACCAGCAGTGATGTACTGAAATCACAGACACATAAAAAATAAGAAAGATAGCAATGTAAAAAAAGTTATAAGTTTATGAAGGTTTAAAAAAAGTAATGCATGTATGTTTTAAAATAATACATCTAAAAAAATCTCACAATGATGGCTCCCCAGACCATGATACCAGTGTATGTGGATACTGCTGCTCCATAAAATGCAGTCACAATACCAAACAACAATACAACCACACCAATCATTATTTGAACCGTCTGTGGAGAAAAACAACATTATGTTAACATCATGCTCCAGAAGTTGAAAGTAGAACTACAAATTGATTCTGTTTGTGAATTAGGCTACCAGTGGGTTATACACAGTATGCAACTTGGATTATTGGCGCAATTTCACATTAGTCATCTGGGTTATTTGGAAATTGACTAATCTTTTATCCATTTATCTGTATGTTTTATTTTTTTGCTGACGGTTTGTTCAAACTCACCCCAGTGATGGCTGGTTCTCCTTTAAGGAATTTCCCAAGCAGAGAGGATGGAGTTGAAACAACTCCGCTCTGGGGTGAAGTGAAACTTTCGGTTCCTTGTTGTGGGAACACATGAGTGACCACCACAATGCCATTGGTGGAGGGAACAGAGTTGGCCATGGTTGCTGTTGGAAGATCCGCAAACTTCAAATATAAGCAACTGAGGAATTGCAGAACAGTGAGACATCAGTACATTCAAGCGGCAGCCGTGGCCTACTGGTTAGGGCTTCGGGCTTGTAACCTGAGGGTTGCTGATTCGATCTCCGACCAGTCCACGGCTGAAGTGCCCTTGATCAAGGCACCTAACCCCTCACTGCTCCCCGAGCGCCGCTGGTTGGGCAGGCAGCTCACTGCTCTGGGTTGTGTGATTCACCTCACTGTGTGTTCACTGTGTGCTGTGTGTTCACTAATTTGGTTAAATTGGGTTAAATGCAGAGAACTGAATTTCCCTCACGGGATCAAAAAAGTATATATTCTATTCTATTCTAGAAGTGTAGCCACTATCTGTCACGATATGCTATGATGGTTATTTGTAGGGGATGCCAACTTCCGGTGTTTGGCTTCAGTTCAATTTTTTCCTAAACCTAATTTTAAAGGTTTGTCCTCTGATTATTTTGTTATGTTATAAAGGGTTATTTGCAATGAGCTACCCTTGCCTTTCCAATAGACTAGAGACAAAACATAGGCCTGACAATGTTGTTTTAGGCTATAAGATAGGCCTATGGTTCATTTTTTATACTCTCAGTAAATGTTAAGGTAAGTTGAACAGATGTGACCTTTATATTACTCAAAGTTCTCAGGAGATAGACTTACTGATGTGATGAGATCAAACTCCCAATAGACTTGCAACCTGTGTAGGTTTTTATAAACTGTATTGTAGCATGCTATCAATAGATTATAAAATAATATATTTTAAGTCAATGTATCAATTAGTTTCAACAAAATTCACCAGAAGTCATCATTTAAGGGGTTATTTTTCAAAATGTCCATCACGGGAGCATACCCCCGAACCCCCCTAGCATTTGGGAAGCCACAATTATTTTATTACATGGGGCCCATATTCTCCAGCAGCACCCATTATTAGTATTTTTGTAAAATGTGACCACCTACAGGTGAAAATCGAAAAAACAAAATATTGTGAAAAAGTCACAATAACTAATACTGAACCAGACTGAGACCATCTGAAGGCTTAGGAACCCTTTGCTGGCGGTTTGGATTAATTAGCTGATTAGAGTGTGACACTTTGAGCCTACAATATTGAACCTTTTCACAAAATTCTCAACTGACCTATCTGTCAGTGTTGTCTGTATGGTTTTCTGTATGTTAATTGTCTGTGTTTTATCTTCTGTTGGACCAGTCTTCCTGTGCTCTGTATGTTTTATTAATTGTTTATGTATTATTTTAATTATTTACTTTTTGTATTTTTTTTTCTTATTCTTGTTTTATTATTTTGATTATTGTTGTTATATGTTTTGTGACTCAGGGCATTGCTGTAAAAGAGCTTGATGCTCAGTCAATTTTCCCTGAATAAAAAAATGGTTGATGATGATGATGATGATGATCTGTCTGTATGTCAGGGCTCCCTTGCAAAAGAGACTAAAGGTCTCAATGGGACTCACCTGGTAAAATAAAGGTCAATTAAAATCAAATAAAATATTTCTGATATTTTGAGTTTGGGGTTTTCATAAACTGTAAGCCATAATCATCCAAATTATAACAAATAAAGGCTTGAAATATCTCGCAAGTAATGAGTGTAATATATTAGTTTCACCTTAATAACTGAGATAAATGAGCTTTTTCGATATTCAAATTTTCGAGTTTACCTGTATTTTTTAATACCTTGGCTGGCATATAGCCTATGAGTAAGGGTGTGTGTGTGTGTGTGTGTGTGTGTGTGTGTGTGTGTGTGTGTGTGTGTGTGTGTGTGTGTGTGTGTGTGTGTGTACTGCGTAGTCGTGGACCTACATGTACAGTATTTGGAAGAAAGTCCATGGCCTGTCTGTCTGGCTAGTCCCAGACTGTCCCTGGTGTGGACTATAGGCCTAATGCTGACAAACTGGTCTTGCTATCCACCTCTTTCCTTAACCCGGAAATATGTATCGTTGCGATGGTTACGATACTGTTTTCAACTTCCGTTCATTCTGTTAACATGTGCGTTCTCCATAGCAAACTAGATTATGCCTCAACTTAGATTTCGTTCGAAATGTTGACAATTCTGCCCTCAGCATGTATATACTGCATCACATATAACCGATATAAAATAGAAAACTTGACTTTTATATGCGTTATGATATGTTAAGCACCGTAAACCGTCACGTTAAAACAGATACAATGCAGCTTCGCCGGAAATAGAAAACCGTCTCGGTGTCATGGCGACCCCCATTGTTGGCTGCGGAATATCGTGGATAGCTGGCAAGAGACAATGGCTTACAAAAGTTATATTGTCTTGTAACCAAAGATTCTAGAACAGAGCTCTGTTCTAGAATCTTTGCTTGTAACATAAAGCACAATGTGTCAGTAGTATCAGTAATATCAACGCTTGCGATGGACGTACCGCAAAGATTAGGCTACTTGATTTTCGATAAATTTCGATAAATTTTCTGTGCCGTGCATTCCATACAGTCTATGGCATAGGTGTCAAACTCAAGGCCCGCGGGCCAAATGCGGCCCGCCACCTCATTTCATATGGCCCACGAGAGCTTAAAGGATTTGATACAGTATGTGGCCCGCGAGAGTTTAAAAGGTCTGATACAGTTTTTGCGTATAATAATCAGTGTTGCCACAGTTACTTTGAACAAGTAATCCGATTACTGACTACTTCTTTAAAAAGTAACTTAGTTACTTTACTGATTACTTGATTTTAAAAGTAACTAAGTTAGATTACTTAGTTACTCTTTAAACTAAGCCCCCCCCCCCCATCAATATAGACATCACAACCTGCACAAAGTAATTTCAGGGAGGTACTGAGATACTGAAATAGCTTAGGCTACAGATGAATATGTTTGTTCAATAATGTTTTGTCAGTATATTAAATAAGGAAGGCCTATAGATAGAAACTGTGGTAGGCTAATAAAATATGAAGATGTTGGGCTTTTCGTGTATCCTTCTACTTTAGCCATTTAGAATATGCCAATTAAATTACACTTAAACTCACCTCGACAAGTCTTTTGCAATCATTTAATCCACCATGGGCGATGCTAAAATCAATATTAGCCTACTGACACTGCAGTGTGCAAGATTATCATTATTTTTTACTCTTATGAGACAAGGGTACACTTTCGTGTAGTCTGGTGTTAGATGCGGTCTTAAATGTTACTTTTTGGGGGGCACTGACTGACGCTACTGTACCATATTGAACTAATTCATCTAGTTCGGGAGAAAAGAGATAAAAGCCCGCCTACACTGAAAACGTATCGGTTGATATAGCGAAACAGCCCAGTCAGGGTGCTCTCTGTTTTGGATGCGCGTGGGGCACACACAGCACCCTCTCTACCTCTCTCTCCCTCTCCGTTGCGTGCGTCAGGCAGCCGCTATAAGCGAACTCGGGATGTTTACAGGCCTATCACTTTGTCGCCAACACAGGGTGTACAACGTACCTTAATGTTGTCATGTGTAGATGACTCAAACTCAAAATATGCCTACTGACTGTATTTTCATATAGGAAACGCACCTCTCTCCTCCCTGCATTGTTGTTTTACGTTTGTGTCGCTGCGTGGAGCCTACACATGAGTTGTCCTCATGCTGAAAAAAGCAACAAAAAAGTAACGCACAGAGACTTGGATGAGTAACTTTGATCCGATTACTGGTTTGGAAATAGTAGCGCGTTAGATACTCGTTACCGAAAAAAGTGGTCACTAGTGGTTACTAAGTAGCGCGTTACTGGCATCACTGAAATAATACACGGCAATAATGCACGCGTGTGAGACTGACAGGGAGGCCAAATCAACCACCTTCCATGATCAGTGCAACTGGCTACATCAGATGTGATAGCAACGCGTAGGCTACGTGTGAAAACAAAATAGAGTATTCTAAACTATTTTAGCGAACGGAGCGCCTAAATTACGCACTCGGTTTAGCCTGCCTGTGAAACGCATGGTTGTTTGAAGTGCGTGTGCTTCTTTGAGAGGGGAATCGAATCGATGTAAGTTACTTTGATTTCAATTGGTAGTTGTAAACTGCGTGATACGTTTACGTCTACGTTTAAAAAGCACGTATAGCCTAATTGTGTGTATTCCTATTATCCAAAAAATCAAACTCCAAGTCCTTGCGAATCGAGCAAGTGATTGTTTGGCCAAAAGCGAAAGTAATCTTCCGACCGAGAATAGGTGCATTCAGATCAGGCAAGCAGAGGTACAGTAGGCTTGAAGTTTGTGGTAATCGCCCTGTTGCTTTGCATTTTCATTTCAGTTTAAAACAAACAACGCAGAATCCACACAACACCTTTCAACTTTAAAACTTCAAAGAAAAAGTCCATCGCTCATTAAACAAGCAAACAAATAATGAAAATACCACTGACTTAATTCTGATGGTTGAAAGTAGAATGGTAACAGATCTCCGTGTGGCTATGATGATGATCAACGGCAATAACCAACTGTCTGAGATGGTATTATCTTCACAAAATAGTCTGAAACTGCGTCACTGATCGGGGTTGGCGTTGCCCCCCAGATTCTGGGAACGAGCGTCACTGCCTCCGCAATCCCCGCCTGCGCTCTCGACATTCTATTTTAACTTTCGTTTCATTTATCAAGTGGAAAATTCTGACGACGAGACCTACCCTGAAAATCCACAGTTCTCGCGAGAACACAATTTTATCTAAAAGATTACCAGGGACTTGATTTTCCAAACCATAACCTTGCCTCAGCGCACTGACATGTGTCTCGTAGTTGCAGATAGTTTTAGACTACCTCTGACATGTCAATACGAATGAGAAAGATAATGGTTAAAGATGTTGTATTACCAACACACTGGTACTTATCTTTACTTACTGAAAGGGCTAACCTCACGGCCCAAACCCAAGAGTCCCACAAGAGGAGCTGTGGCTACACTCTCTGTGCCAGGGTGCGCATTATATCTCCAGGCGGCTTGACGCACATGCTTCACATTTGGTATGAGTGTTTGTATGGATTCAAACTGCTATCACTCAGCTCAATAGCCCCACCAACACCATAGCCGGCAGACTGCATCCCCTTGTGTAATTTTGTCTAGTTTCATTGGAAACACTGCTAATTTGATGCTATTTAACTGATTTATAAATGGTGCATTGTCACTTTAAGAGCATTGTGTCCACACATTCTCATAATGATCTTTTGCCAGGTCCTTTCAAATATAGCCCATATTATAATAAATGATATGGTCTGTGCAGTGCCCTCTCATAGTTAATACATTGGAACTTAACTACTGTTGCCTTCATGATATCCTTTTCTGATATTAAAAAGGAGCCACCTAATGGCTTTATCCTGGAAGAGCTATTGTACATGGCGCGGTAAAGTTAGTTTAATATTCAACATTTTTCAACATTCAAAATTAAAAATGATCGAAAATGGCTGTGGAGCATACCAGTGAAATTCCCTCATGTGGTAGACTCCAAATATATGGGGTGTTTTTGCATGTCCCATGTGCCCCTGCCCTGTAGATTTTATGACACATTGTTTTATGACACAAATAAGGCTACTAATCTATTATGCTCCTTGGGCAAATGACCTAATGACCCCAAACCTTTTAAGGATCATACAAACTGGTCCCCCACGCATGCCACAAAGCTTGGTTTTCCAAATAATCCTTTCATTGATTTTTTCCCTTAGCCAGTGGCTGAGCTTTGTGCGATACCATTGCCCACATATAACCTGCATTGGTAGCCTGCTCTCGGTGCTTTCAGCTTAACGTGCATGACTGGTGCCCAGCAGATGTGTTAAGTCTGGTCTCAGTCTCAACAGGACCCTACCTGCTCTGTGTTGTTGGCTCTCGGCAAGAACACCCACCACCACAGCTAGACTCTAGAAACATGTAGGCTATGCATGTTACCATTTAGCCTATCGAGCCACCCACATCAAGATGTAGGGTCTAGAAACTCATCGTGGCAGGGCTCAATCGGCCTAACGAGCCACCCACATCAAGATGTAGGGTCTAGAAACTCATCGTGGCAGGGCTCAATCGGCGGGGGGGGGGGGGGGGGGGGGGGGGGGGGGGGGGGGATATAAACGGTTGTCCTTCAAATTCCCTGCACGCAAAAGGAGAGCACTAAACGAATCATCCTCTTGTTTTCAAGTTACAGATGCTTAACAGTTGCAACTTCTGGTCGCAGGTCAGCTGTCATTATGTTAAGTCTGCCTATAGTGACTCTATACACGACTGGCCCGGCCCTCGTTGAAACTGGCAAGCTCTCAAGTCAACGGAGAGTTGCTAGACTACCCAGGCAGCAAAATAGAACTGCTGCCGCTAGATTTGTGAATTCACATGAAAGAGAAAATACTCTAACGGTTATGTTTTTATTGGTCCAGTTCATCACATGACCTGATAACTGCTCATGTTCTCCTTTGAAAAACAGAGGATATATTCATAAATACTTTCCATCGTGTCCATGTTTGAAGAACCTGTAAATTAGAATATTGTTTTTAATCAACTCAAGTTGAATTTTAACTGTACCTTTTTGCTTGCTTCTTTCTTGACTTTGAATTCATCAATTGACAAAAGATAGTCTAGGGCAGCAATTTTCTTTTTATTATTTACAGTACATTTTTTATTATTACAGTAAATGTCATAGCTTGTTATACAGCAGAAATGGGTTGCACAAAACACATGCAGTACTTTTCCTCAAAAATGCTTACCAGATTTTCTCCAATGTCAGTAGGACTAGGTAGTGCATTTCTGTTGTCTCTTTTATCCCCAAATGCAAATCTTCAGCTTAATGTACTGAAATTACCATCACGATTGTTTGAAAACGTACATAACTTGTGTAGGGTACAGTATGTCAGATGTGGATTTCATGGGCCAAATCAAAGACCAAAACAGAAAGGACCACTCAAATGCTTGAGAATAAAACTGTGCTTTGAGTTGAGATGGAAAAGGTCTATTAAAGCATACAAATCATGTAATGTGACCTTCTAAATCTTACAGATACAAGTGCAAATACGTCAGCTTGGACTTTAACTACTGTTATTTCCTCCATGAAAATTAATGGTTCACCAGATTTCTTATGGTATTGACTAATTTGCCAATATATCACTGATACAGGTGTACACGCTTAAACTGTGACAACATAATGAAGACACTAAAGAGATTTACATAATTACAACTTGCTTCATAATGCCTCCCTGATGTTCGTTGACTCATTTTTCGACAGCAGTGTATACTGGGGGCAGATTTTCAGGTGTGTCAAACATCAGGCCATCAACACCACTGTGATGAGCAGGAGGCATCACACTGGTTTGGAAGGGAGGCATCTGGAAAAGCAACACATGAGATGTTAGCTGAAGGATCTATACACATTGTGGCCAGACAGCCCTCACACCGCCAAAAGTCTCTTCAGCACCCCCTGGAGGGCGTGCACTAGCCTGGCAAGCCAAACTATACAGAAATGTATAGTCTGGAGTCGGACCATTCACAGAGCTGAAGCCTGTGGGTGGGATGAACCGGTGTCTTTCAAACTACTCTGCACGTAATAGGCCAGCACTTGTGACCAATCGTAGCCGGTCGGCAAAACGGCAAATACATCCTTCTTTAAAACTAATGACTTGAGTGCTTCTTTCAGGTCAACCTTCAAAGAAAAGCCCAAGTCTAACTCTTCCAAAGCCGATTCAAACAAGCTTGCTTCGTTAGCCTCATCCATCTTTTGTTGTTCTCTATGGTTGTTGCAACACGGTCTCACACCCAACCATGGAGGTATTATAAGAACTGGAGAAAGTGAACAAGTCCCGCCCCCATTCATTTCAATGGGAATGCTAGGCTAGTGAAAAGTGCCAAAATTGAACGATTTTTTCAGGCTTCAACATGGCGTTTCAAGGGGCTTGTTTCCGGTGCCGTTTTACTTAGCCAATTAAGTGCCAGGTTACTGACTGACGTAAGGTACAGAAGGAGAGCTCGTGCCCACACTAAGCTCGTGCATGAGCTGAGAGTGGAACAGTCACCAATCAGCATGAGGAGAAATCGGGAGAAATGGCACCGGACATGATGTATTTCTGGAAATGGCGACGAGGAAGTGCCTTGCTAATCGGCAAAGCTAATCAGTCAAATCCTGACCCCCTGCACCCAACTCATCGAACAAGGACGCATGGTCAAGCCCCTTGGCGTCAATAACGGAAGCCGAAGGTGCCTCGCAGCTCTGTCATCACCGTGCTAAGGCGGGCTCAAGGAGGCTGGCCTGGTGTCGAACGCAGGCTTGGCCTTAACGGTGTGACCCTAGACCAGTGGTCGGCAATAGGCGGCCCGCGGGCCAGATGCGGCCCGCAAGCAAAAAACATCTGGCCCGTGAGATCTTTTGAACCAGAGAATAAAAAAAAAAATTAAAAATCGGACTGCCAGTCTCAAACATGCTCTTTATTTTGAAACGTAACTTTCCAGAACAGAAGAATATCAATCAATGTAAATGCTTAGATATTTGTTTCATCTGAATACGAGTGAAGCATGCAGCGAGGTGCAGTGTGAACGCACAACATGCAAAATCAAATGAAGTCAGTGGACAGCGCTGGTTCTCAAATTCCAAGCTAGTCCCTAAAACACATGTTGTCATTCAAACAACGGACATAGGCTTATGGTGATAATTGAAACACGACTTCTTTTAAACAGGCCTGACATCAAACAGGCAATTTACGCACATAGAACTGTGAAAAGTAAAACACGAGTTTCAAACATTAATAGCGTGCGTGTTATTTAGGAACGCAACCTTTAAATTAGCATACTTTTGTGGTGCCGTCTTGTACTCTTTGCATGCAGAGAAACCCTCGTTAGTAGGCCTAGTTGTTACAGATCAGGCATGTGGGCTTTGCATTAATACAATTAGGGAGGATGAAGGCATAGTTCTCTGTCCATTCATCATTAAAGATCCTGTTTTCGCTGTTAACTTTTCTCTTCAGATTTTTTCATAGTGCCATTTTTTGACAGCTAACAGCAACGCGTGGAAATGTTTTTCTGGTGTTTTTTATCATTATTTTTTTTAAAGACACAGACATACTGTATAATAGCGCCCCCAATGACCAGTCGACAAATTTAACCTACATCAGCCTGCTTGAATGTCCTCTGCTCTGTCATTTCAAGAGCGCCTATCATTTTTACCTCCTCCGATATTAATTAATTAAATTAGCCATTGTTTTGGTTGTGAACTTGTGGCCCGCTATGTAATGGCTCGGAAAATATCTGGCCCGAGGCCAAACTTAATTGCCGACCCCTGCCCTAGACCATCCCGCTAGGCAACAATATTTTTTGCCGCTAGGGTGCGTCTAGATTTCTGGGCTAGGCGTGCACAGCTAAAACAAAAGCACATGGCCAACTAAAACAGTTTCAACTAGGCATAGTTGGCAGTCCATCATCACCACCCAAACCTGCCCCGCATTCGCCATCGCTTGTCCAGACACAAAAGGAGGGCAAGTGAGTTTTGGATTTTCTAACCCACGACTCCAATATCTGTTTTTCACTGAAGGCCCCACCACGACGACCCCACGGACGACTGGAGCCCTGACCAGCCAAAGCCTGCCTACAGTATTGACCTCCAGTCTCCCTTCCTTATCACAGTGGTGAGCCCCTCATCCTCACCTTGCCTGGCTGATTCCCTAAGAACCTTCTCTCTACGCACTGGAACATGACGGGGGGCCTTCACTTGCACACACCAATCTGATACACATTGGGTGCCTCTCATTCGTCTTTTTATACATCCTCCCTTCCTTCCTCAGTCCTCATTCCCACCGATCTAGATAAAGAATGATGGGGCGGCAACAATGAGATAGTCTATGCAGTGTTAGATATAGATCAGTGGGAACGAGCCTGGAGGACCGAGCATCGAGGATTGAGAAGAGAGGTTGAGAGGCACCCATTGTAGAAAAAGAAATGCACCCGCTTTGTTGGGTTTTCACTGCATTTATGCCTTTGGTTCATTCTTGCCCTCCTACAATACTCATCATGAGATCAGTTATAATGTAATTTAGTGTAGCCAGACTTGAATTCTTGAATTTGGCAGCACGGCATTTGGATTTGATTGCGAGGAGTGTTTTATTTCCAAGTCTAGTGGGGCTACATGGCCACCAAGTTTTATGTGCCAGGGTGTTTACTGGGAATCACTGAACAAAAATTAAGGAAATTGCTGACAGAAAAAAAAACACTTAGAATCTTAAAAACTTAACAAACCGACAATCCTTAGCGACGCTCATTATAAGGTCTGAGCCAAACAATGGTTGTTGAAAACCTTCAGTCTGGTGAGTTAAAATGTAATGACTATTCAGTATTTTATGACAAACTGTAGTAGCCTGGCAAGCCAAACTATACGGAAATGTATAGTCTGGGGTCGGACCATTCACAGAGCTGAAGCCTGTGGGTGGGATGAACCGGTGTCTTTCAAACTACTCTGCACGTAATAGGCCAGCACTTGTGACCAATCATAGCCGGTCGGCAAAACGGCAAATACATCCTTCTTTAAAACGAATGCTTCTTTCTGCTCAACCTTCAAATAAAAAAGCCCAAGTCTAACTCTTCCAAAGCCGATTCAAACGAGCGCGCTTCGTTATCCTCATCCATCTTTCGTTGTTTTCTATGGTTGTTGCAACACGGTCTCACACCCAAATCGTCGAACGAGGACGCATGGTCAAGCCCCCTGGCATCAATATCGGAAGCTGAAGGTAAGCTAAGGCGGGCTCAAGGACTCCGTACACAGATAGAGCGTTCTGATTGGACAGGCTGACTTGGTGCCGAACGCAGGCTTGGCCTTAACGGTGCGACCCTAGACCATCCCACTAGGCAAAAAATATTTGTTGCCGCTAGGGTGCGTCTAGATTTCTAGGCTAAAACTGTAGTCTTTTGCTCGTAAAAATCAAGATGTTGCTACCAAAATGCTACAGCAATAAAATAAGCTAACTGCAGCACGTTGCCTGCCTGCAGCAGCACGTAGGACAGTTGCGATAACTCTTTACTCACTCCCCTCGACTTCTCATGTAAACTTACATTAAAGGTACAGTAAGGTATAAGATCCTGGAAAACGATTCCAGCAAAGCTGCATTTTGAAAATACATAGGTCAAAAGTCCCAACCCCTTTCTTCAGACTTCTTCCGAAGCCACGCCTCCAGAGTACAGGAACGCGCAATGCTTGTTCATGAGCGGGAGGGAGGAGCAGATTGTAGTTTGATAGATGCATCAGAATCCAATCATTGTAACTGTAACAGTCCGTTCAGTATGATTGGATAGTGTTTTTCCTGGATTGTTTGTTCTAGAGGCCACTAAAACTTTTCATTTTTGTGTCAAACTTTTCATTAATTGGTTGCAATTGGTTGCAAAAAAAACTAATGGATGGATTTTGATGAAATGTTCAGGGAAGGAAACGATTACATTTTGGGAGTGATCCATATCACCGTCGGATTCCGGAGCCATTAATGTTTTTCGCTTAGCGGTGTAATGGCATGGTATGGTCACGTGGTGACGATCTGATAGTTTAGGTTCAAATGTATGACAACCTTAGCCTGGGTTTCCCATACTGCCTTGCACGGTGATTTCTTTCACGCTGCCAAGGCAGTCTGGAAACTAATGCCCCCATTTTCGCCTGATGTTGGTGGCCAATCACAGAACAGGGGAGAAAGCAAGACCATGATGAGCTATGCAGAGACGCATTTGATTGACATCCGTGGCGCCCAATGAACGGATCTGGGCATTTTTTCAAATACGAGAAAATGAACGTCTGGTTGCCAGACCACGTCTCATTTGAGAAGTGGGAGGCGTTAGCCAGGCTATGACAACCTAGGAAGAACAATACAGGCGGAGGTCTGTGCTCTCTACCTTTCTAGTTTAGCTGTGTGATCATTATGAGAAAATGTGTTATCCTCACTTGGTAAATCATTTTTTGTTTAATATTTTTCGCTGATAGCAGTCAGACAACTATTTGAAGTATATGGCAGACTTACTGTAAAGTCCTCACAGAGACAAAGCTGATTAGCTATCGGGGGATCTTATGTTATATGATTCCCGAAACCCCATTCATTCGCTCATACAGATTTTTTCGTACGAACTGGAACATGCAAAAATGTAACATAAAGAAATAATGACGGTGGTGTCTACCACACTTTATGGAGTAACTCCAGACCAAAATGTTTGTAGGCAGGTATGAATTCGGGCTGTCTTTCAGATTAGTTGTAATAATCTTTTCCATTCAAATGATCAGGACTTTGTACCGAATAGGTGTTCACTGGAGGTGCAGACAGATGGGAGGTGGGAAAAGAGGGTGGCACCTGGTATATCACCTGCAACAAAATCAAATAGAACATGTGACAATGTATTAATACCCAGTAACTTTACAGAAAAAATATTACTGGACTATAAAGACTTACCTGAGCATTAGTCGTAGTGGAGCAGGTGGCTTTGCAGGCAAACGCAGATACACAGATGGAAACAATGAACTCCAGCACTGACAGCACTAGCATCACTCCACTAGTCCCCATTGACTTGCTCTATTGTAGGGAGCAATATCACACATTATGACTGTAAGACTGAACAAGGTTATTTCCATGGACAGTAGAATGTGCTGTGTAAAATGTTTTAAGTTTAAGATACCTACCCAAAGCAGGTTTTCGATCTGATGACATTGGTAATCGCCGTGGTTACAGCCGTTGCCGTAATAAGGATGCATTGGCAGACCAATATCAAGAGAATGCAAAATTATAGCAAGCGTTGCAGTTATTGTACTGAAGATGTTCATCACCATTGAGGCTTTGACCTAAAAAATAAAAATAAAACCACATTACTATAACCATGACAGCTACTTCATTTGATGGTCGCCCATTAGAACATGCTTCATATTGCAGCATCATCGCACTGATGCAATGCAATCGCAGGGGTATGTTTACAGTTTTACCGTGGCTATGCGCATGCTTCAGTTAATCACAATCAAAGGCTGGAGCAATCAGTTTTTGTTTTCATTTATAATAAATACTCAGTATCACAAGAATCATAGAAATGGGCGCGAGATCGGAGACTATTTTCACTGATGCTACAGCAGGTAAATAGTCTCACATTCTATGGGGCATGCTGTGGCGCAACAGGCTTGTGCTCATACCATACAAGGGCCTGAGTGCCCATGGGGACCTAGGTTCTAATCCTGCGGTCATCTCTCAATCTAACTAACCCTTGTTAGTTTTGTTACATCCGGTGTATTTAAACCCCTGGTTTTGTTCTGTCCCTTGTCTCGAGTTGTTAGTAAAGTTTGCTTTTAAATCTAAGTAGCTGGCATTTGTCCTACATTTGGGTCCCACCACTGCTAGCACTGACACATGAGCAGAGAGGAAATATAGACTGAGAAAACGTCTAGGCTCTGCGGACTTTGGGCCTGCACTGTTTCCTATAAGGCACTAATGAGGCTAAACATACTTAGGATGAATACACATGTCATTGCATTTGATTATACATGAATAATAATGAGCAAATTAAAAGTGAAAAACAATAACAACATAAATCACCGTGAGAAAGTTATGATTCTTTATTATGTGTTAATGATTAACCATTTTTGAAAGACCCAAAACTATTACAGGAATGGAGAACACTGGGCAACTCATTCCAGGAACCACTGAGGAGAAGAGTCTTGAATTCAACCTAGCGTTTTTTGCATTTATCGCTTACATGTCTCTTAAGGTGTTGGGAGAAGGAAGGTCTGGTTTGTTACTTGTACACCTCAATGACAAAACACTTTATGTGAATGAGATTACTGACGTTGCATAAGGTAAAGGACTGCTGTCAGTGTCTATCATCAAATACTCACCAAACAGGAATTGAGGTCCTTATTGGCTCTAACAGTGAGGGAACCAGCAGTGATGTACTGAAAGCACAGACACATATAATACATTAGGAAAGCCAATGCTAATGAAAAACAGTAAGACTGAAGGTTTAAAACAAACTAAGTGTGTATGCCTTTTAAAAGGAGAAATAATGTATAAAAAAAATCTCACAAAGATGACTCCCCAGAACATGTAACCAGAGTAAACGGATAATGCAGAGGTGGAAATTGTTGTCACGATTCCGAACATGAATATAACTACGCCAATCATTATTTGAACCGTCTGTGGGGGGGGGGGGGGGGGGGGAACAAAAAAACAATCACATATGTTAACTTCTTATTCCAGAAGTGAAAGTGCAACTTCAACTTCAGTCTGTCTAATAATAAGGCTGCCAGTGGATTATATGTAACTAACTTATTGAGCCATTCACCCCTGGTTATTAGTCGTCTGCCCACAGAAGAAATATATATATAGGCCTATTGAAATATATTTTAAGTGTGAAAAATATATTTGTGGGCCAATTTCGAATAATTACATATATTTCAATTATATATCAATTTATTTTGTGTATGGGTGGGTTATTTGGAAATGTAGTAATCATAAACTCACCCCCAAAGCAACTGGTTCTCCCTTAAGGAATTGCCCAAGCAAAGAGGGTGGAGTTGAAACAGCTCCACTCTGGGGTGAAGTGGAACTTTGGGCTCCTTGTTGTGGGTACAAATGAGTGACCACCACAAAGCCATTGGTGGAGGGAACAGAGTTGGCCATGGCTCCTGTTGGAAGTTGCACACACTTGAAATAAGCTACTGAACGGCTGCAGAACAGTGGGATAATAATACGTTCTGGAAAAACTCTGATTCTCTTTTTTATGTCTTCATTCTCAAATATAGCTACCGGCATTGTGCTATACAAGAGAGGGGTTGGGGAGCACCAAGGGACACCTAGGTGCAACAGGGGCATGGAAAAACTCCCTTGTTCAGGAAGAAACCTTGGGCAGATCCACGGCTCAAGGGGCCAACCCAACTGCCTGGGGTCGTGCTAGTAGAGGGAGCATGTACAGTACGTGTGTGCGTGTGTGTGTGTGTGTGTGTGTGTGTGTGTGTGTGAGGGCAAGGGAATCCTAAGGGCAGGCATGTGTGATGTCTTGGGTGGAGTGGTGGGTAAAGGGAGGGGGGTGGTAATAGTGGTGTACTGTATGTACAGTATGTAGGGGTTGGAGGGTTAAGGGGCAGTGTATATGTGTAGGGGAAGTGTGCATTTGTGTGTGTGTGTGTGGGGGGGGGGGGGGGGGCAGTGTGTTGTATGTATGTGGCATAAAGATGCTGGTAAGGGGCAGTGTGTGTGTGTGTGTGTGTGTGTGTGTATGTGTGTGTTGGGGGGGTGACGGGTGGGGGGGGCAGTGTGCTGTGTGTGTGTGGGAGCAGTGGCATACTGGTGATTCAGAGGAGGGGGCAGTGTGTTGTGTATGTGGCTTAATAAGATGCTATGTTGTGGGGGGGGGGCAGTGTGTGTGTGTGTGTGTGTGTGTGTGTGTGTGTGTGTGTGTAAGTGAGGAGGAAGAGGGTAATAAATAATAAAATAAATGAAATAAAAAGTAAATAATACACACACACACGCACGCACACACACACGCACGCACGCACGCACACACGGACGCACGCACACACACACAGACACACACTCTCTCTCTCTTATTGGAATATCTTGGACAAGACTTTTCCTGCACATTTAGGCTATACGTAGACTAGGCCTACGCGTTTTATGGCTTAAGATATCTTGGAGAGAATACTTTCTCTTTGGAAAGCGCAACAGTCGTACATTATTGTTTTGGTATTTTCAAAGGGCAGACAGCAGTGGCGTATGGTTTTGTAATTCATGTCGGCGATTTATAATTTCTCTTTGCGAAAATATAATCTTTTACACTTAAATCGCTATAGTTTCCGGCTCCCCCCTTCGCAGGCCCACCTTAGGCGAGTAGAAGGCAAAAGTGGAAGGGCAGGCTCACAGAGGCTAAAGAAGCAAAAGACGGGAAGCGCGCGACTGCTTGGACCCCTCTTTGACTGTCAAAATTAACAAAGTTCAGCTGGGCTTGCAACGTTCATGTGTTAGTGCTAGTGTGGCTATCTCGAAGTCACAAACGTTTCTATTTTGGTCGTATAATGACCCTCCCTGTCGTAAATTCTAGGGGCGAGGACAATAAAATGAACATAGGTAGGCTATAGGCTATGGGTGTGATATTTGAATTACGCTTAATTGCCACATTTATCAACACACGTTTATTCTAAAGCTGCAATTGGAGTGATATGAAAATTTCATGAATCACACGTGATCCCCGTCATAAGTTGGTTTTTGAGCTCCTCCACAGTATGGTTTCTAGGCTACCATAGCCTAAAGGTTTCTACGCTCGGTTGATGAATGGGTGCTAGCGTCTTTGTGTAAAATAGTGACCTGAGCGGAGTGGGACATAACTGGTGATTCAGGCTCAAATTGGCTAGCCTATTTCCATAAACGTTTGCTTATAAAGTTTGTTTCGGTTGTGTGGCATTTTATACTATGAGCCTATTTCACAAGATGTCGCCACTGTGTAAACTAACTTCCTCTGGAACAGCTCAGTCTATAGGAAAGACAGAAACAGGACGATGTTTTACCCTGCCAATTAAGGCATCATTAACATCAACTAGGCCAGGCACCTGGACACTGTGAAATTGGCTCATTCGTGTAATTTGGTAGGTTAAAGCAGATGTCAGAGGGCACAGCAAAAACAATATTAAAACAGTCGGGCTGTCATGATTTTTTAAAGCTCACATAGCTCGGCCTCAAAACGCCACAGGGACCCTTATCAGCAGACAATGCCTGACTAAAAGTCGTTTCTTGTAACAAGGGACAATGTTCAAAAGTATCTAGACACTGTAGCCTACTCCTACAAAGTATACAAAGATGTTAGTAATCACTTGATTCTGTTATACAGGAAAAACTCACACGGTAGTGCAATTCAGCGTTCACTAGTTGAACAAGAAAACAAACAGTATCACTGACTTACTTTTGATTATTTCTATTGAAAGTAGAATGGAAACAAAAATTCCCGTGTGGCTATGATGATCAACGGCAATAACTGTCAGTGATTGATAGTTCTTCACAACGTCTGAGCGTCACTGATCGGAATTAGCACTGCCCACTGGCTGTTGTCCAACGGTGAAACGGTGAATGGTGAAAATCGCTTTAATTCCCCAACACAATGGCATTTGTCTTGTGCTTTCACACCGGCTACTAGATATGAACGTAAATTAGTTTAACAATATGCTCAGAAATGCTTGAGTGATGCATTTTTTCCCTATGCAGACATGAATTATTATTGGGGGCCAAGCAGCGAAGCTGCGAGGCAACCCATAGTGATGCTCTGTTTTCTTATTATTATTATTATAAATGACTATAATTCTTCTGCCATTGAAGTCAATGGCAGCCCATAGAACCGACTGGTCAAAAGTTGTGAAATTTGGCACACCTATTCGGGTCACAACTCTAAGCACTTTCACCAATTTACAGACTCCAGACCTCAAATCTCTAGCGCCACCAACAGGTCAAAATGCATCAATTTGTCAACATCATTAATGCAAATATCTCTGAAATGTTTTGACCTATCAAGCTGAAACTTGCTCAGTGTATTAAGGCAAAAGGTATGGCCCCACCCACCAATTAACAAGACTTTTCCATTAACGCTGTAGCGCCACCAACAGACCAAGATCAGAACTTTCAAAAAGTTTCACAGGTCACAAATTTCATCCGATTCTCACCAAAATTTGTACACCCCATCTTCAGACCATGCCTTCTTACCGAATTGCTTTTTGGAAGAATTGACAAAACAATTTGCGCGTAACAGCCAATCAAAATTGGCGGCGAAGCCGCCACACAGACATTAAACCCATATCTCTATGGAAGCCTTAGAACCATACAGTAAAAACTTCTGAAATTTAATACACATATTCCTCTATGGCCAATGACCACTTTCCCCAATTTACAGACTCTTAACCTTAAACCTCTAGCGCCACCAACAGGTCAAAATTCATCAATTTCTCAACAACATTAATGCAAATAACTCTAAAATGCTTAGACCTATCAAGCTGAAACTTGCTCAGTGTATTAACGCAAAAGGTATAGCCCCACCCACCAATTAACAAGACTTTTTCACAAACGCTGTAGCGCCACCAGCAGGACAAGGTCAAAAACGGTTAAAAAGTTTCACAGGTCACAAATTTCATCCGATTCTCACCAAAATTTGCACACACCATCTTTAGACCATGATTTATTATTGCCTTGCTTTATGGAACAATTAACGGAAGTGCTCGCCTGTAACAGCCAATCCAAATTGGAGGCGAAGCCGCCACACAGGAAGTGAACCTATATCTCTGCAAGGCTTTCACATATCAAGACCAAACTTAGAACCTGGGCTCAGAACCCAATTAAGAGAAGCCTCAAAAACTTTGGTGCCCTTTGACAACTGTGGGGGCGCTAGAGTAACAGGAAGTAGGCTCATATCTCAGCAATGCTTTCACGTATCGAAACCAAACTTGGTATATGGACTTGGGACCCCACCCTGAGGACGCACAATACATTTGATGTACTCTGACCACTAGGGGCGCTATAATTGGCAGAACTTTCTCGTATCGACACCAAACTTGGTACGTGGACTTGTGAGCACATCCTGAGGACCTACACTAAATTTGGTGACGTTTGACCACTAGGGGCGCTATAATTAGCAAAACTTTCTCGCATCAACACCAAACTTGGTACGTGGACTTGTGAGCACATCCTGAGGACCTGCACTAAATTTGGTGACGTTTGACCACTAGGGGCGCTATAATTAGCAAAACTTTCTCGCATCAACACCAAACTTGGTACGTGGACTTGTGACTCCATCAGAAGGACACTCAAGAAATTGGGTGACCTTTGACCTCTAGGGGGCGCTGTAATTCAGAAACATGCCTTTTGGCCTGTTTTGGGGGGGGGGGGGAGGGGGGTTGGGGGGGCTGGGGGGTGACTTTCCCACATTTTCCCATGGACTTCCTGGATGACCACTACGTCTGTCCACCTACCGGGTGGTGAGACACCTGGGATTGTCCGCTGCTGTGCCTCAGCCCGAGGCCATGTTAATCTTAGCAATGCCACAACCCTTTGAAAGGATGAAGTGGACTTACTCACTGTTAAACATCCTGCTAGTTCATTCTCTATATATAGCCCACTCTTACCAGAGTTGTCTCTGCGACGGTGTGTGGACGATTGAGAGCTGAGCATTGTGGGTAAATCACACTCAAAGAGTTTATTGGGGGCCAAGCAACAATATTAATGCAAATATCTCTGCTATGCTTGAACCTACCTGTAATTCAGAAACATGCCTTTTGGCCTGTAGGCCTGTTTTGGCCTTCAGGCCTTTACATACCTGATGGGAACTCTGGCCTTTTGACCTGCCTGCTTGGCCCCCACATTGCTGCTTGCAGCTATATTTATGTTTGTTATGCTTTATTGAACAATTCAACACAATACATTGCAGAAAATCAGACAGTAATAATAATAATACAGTAATAAAAGTAATAATAATAATAATAATAATAGTAATTAAAAAAAACCAACAACAACAACACACACACACACAAACAAGATAAATTATGTAAGAGTGCATGAGTGATGCACTTCACCTAGGCTACCAATGGTGATGGTAATAGGCCTACGCAGGATCTCTGAGTTAACAGCCCATATATGGTCATCTTTGTTTACTTGTATCATACAGTACAGTGCTTGTATTCAGCATGATCAAGAAGGCCTACTAGGTAGTGCATTTCTGTTGTATATATTTTTTTCTTCCCAAATGCAAATGTGAGCTCTACTGAAATTACCATCACCGTGGTGTTGAAAACATGCATAATGTGTGTGGTGTAGCCATTAGGACTGTCAGATGTGGATATTGTAGACTAAATCAAAGAGCACAACAAAAAGGTAACACGGATCACTCTTAAACTGAGTGAAGCTTGAAAATAAAAATATGTGCTTGAGTTGAGATGTGATGACAAAAGCTTGTTATGCACTTCATGTTTTTCACTGCCCAGATGGAAAATATCTATTAAAACATAAGAATCATGTCATGTGACATACTTGCATGATGAATAGGTGTTATCAAGTGTCCGGATTTCTAGTCTTATCGATACAAGTGCAAATACGTCAGCTTGGCCTTTGACTGCTCTCATATCCTCCATAAACTTTAATGGTTCACCAGTTCTGGTATTGACCAATATGCCTGAGCCAGAGACGGATGAACTGGTGAAATCCACCAGCCATTCAATAGGAAATACTGTACGTATTTTCTGTCTGAAATCTATCAGCCAACTTCAAAATTAACCAGCATTTGGCTGGTGGCTGGTGCTAATTTTGAGCCCTGGCCTATATGTCACTGATACAGGTATCTGCACATGAAATTTGCATTTTGTAGCCTACAGTGTTTCTAGCAGTGCACACAGTTACCAGATGAACTGGTAAAAGAAATGCTGCTGCTGAATTACCACAATGATCCAAATATTTTTGTCACAAGAACAGCAAGCAGATCGTAGGCTAGTACAGAACAACATACATCTACACAGGAATGTAACAGCACCAATTCCCCAAATATGAACCTCAAGGTATTCTACTATACCAAATCAGGACATCTTTTGACTTGTAATGTAAAGATGATGGTTAGACAACTGGATGAAACTGCGTAGTTTGTCAATCTGAATAAAATGATTAAAAGAACAGAAAAGACACCTTATATTTGAATCAGATATTTAATCAAATATCTAACTTATTAAGTATACAATTGACAATATGTAATTGAGCAAGACTTTCACATATACGCTATGCTTTTGTGTTCATTTGCTCCAACACCCATTCATGATTTTAAGTTTATTCCATGGACTGGACAGGGTGCTTTGAAAAATGTTGATTGATTGCAAAGTCACTTGGACCATGCAGTTGAAATGTAATAGATGATAGTGAGTATACAGATATAGTGTCTACATACACACACTTAAACTGTGAACATAATAACTGTGAACATAATGAAGACACTAAAGAGATTTGCAAGATTACAATTTGCTTGAAACATAATGCCTCCCTGTAGATGTTCCTTGTCTCATTATAGGACAGTGATGTACATTGGAGGCAGATCTTCAGGTGTGTCAAGCTTCGGGCCATCAACACCACTGTGATGAGCAGGAGGCATCACACTGGTTTGGAAGGGAGGCATCTGGAAAAGCAATATGTGATATATTAGCTGAGGAATCTATTACTGTATCATGAGATAAGTTCTAATGGATAACCGGATTTGAAGTTTGGGAACACGGCATTTGGTTTTGATTGTGAGGCGTGTTTCAACCTTGCCTGGAGACCAGTCCACATGTACCCTGCCCACAAAATTTGAGGATGTCAAAAGCCTTAATCACTGTTTTCTGTCCACCTTTTAAGGCTATGGTGCTGTCAATATGTACTGTATACATGAGGGATATTGTATGGAAGAGTGTAAAGCAGTTTATGGGCTAGTAAAGTTAACTACAACACCTTCTATCGCTGGAAAGAAAATAGCAAGCAGCCTATCATAATGATAACATGTGGAACGCCGTGGAACGTCATTATCAGAAAAATATCAGGAAAACTAGATGTACCGCAAAGCGGTGCAAAATATGACCGGCGCTCAGTCCAGCACATTCTCTCCGCAAACATAAATCACGCTTGTTAATTTGTTTCCACCCCCTACTGCAACTTTTATGTATGTAAATGAGTCTGTGAATGTGCGATTGCTTTTGTGTATGTGTGCCTCTCTGTCTGAGTTTTCGCTTGTGTGGTGGGGGTGATGGTGTGTGTGTGTGTGTGTGTGTGGGCATGTTTGTGTGTGTGAGGGTGTGTGTGCACATGTTTGTGTGTGGGAGGATGTGTGTGTGCATGCGTGTGGGCGTGTTTGTGCATGCGTTTATGTATGTTTTATGTGTGTGTGTGTGTGCATATGCCTGTGTGTGTGTGCGTGTGTCTGTGCTTGTCTGTGTGTGTGTGTGCATTTGTCTGTGCTTGTCTGTATTTGTGAGTGCGTGTGTGCGTACGTGTGAGTGTGTGTGTGTGCGTGTGTGTGTAAACATCTAGCGTCTCCAGTGGCAGCAATTTTGTTGTTAACATGGATAACTGCTTCACTGTTGCCCTGTGCATTGATCTTCTAAAAAGTAACCATAGTACTAATGCCTGACAATGACATATTCATTTGGACAACTTTATACAGCATAAAGGCTAAAGTTAAGCTAAACTTAAGCTTAACGTTGTCTACTTACTATACTGTAAGCGATTGTCCTCAGTTCAAGTCCTCAAGTCGCCAAGAAGCTGAGTAGAGGAGACTAACTTGCTCAATGCGCTGCTCAATAATTCCAATAACTCATGAAGTTTTTTATTGGGTTAAAACAGTCATCTTTCAGGATATTCAAGGCAGTTCAAAGTCTCTTGTATCAATTCATAAACAGCAATAAATCCAATGATAAAATCCACAAGTTTCATGTATTCCACAACAGCAATAATTCCATATTGAACGCAAACAGCAAAAGGTAAGGTTTCCCCCATCACCCCCTCTCCGTTCATTCACAAAACAAGTGCGCAGGTGATATTACGATTATTACCGCCACCAACACCACGTCACCCATTTACAGGTGCACAACACAGACATCATCTGACCCCAACACCTACCTTGTGCTTGCCCATGCATCTGAAATAACCCCTAGCTTTGCTGCCTTCCTATAGTTTCTGTTTTTGTTGTTTTAAAAAATGTGTTATATCCATGATGAGTCTTGAGTTAGTGAATTGGCTTAACATTTTGTGCTAATAACCAGCAAATATAAATAGCAGAGTATGCCTGTGTGCATATTATAACAAAAGGTGTGTGCATGCATAGGCTATAGTTCTGCATTGAATTGATTTTGATCAAGTTCACGAGTTTACTGTCTAATTTTAAGGCTCTCACAAATAGATTGTATGGGCATATTGTACATTTTCTGAAGCAACAGAGTGCCTTGAGTATTGAGGTTGTTGAATTTTGTGTCCCTGGTGTTTTTCATGCCAGAGGGATAAAAGAAAGCATACCGTTTTAGGCGAAAATCGTATACCTTGCCAAAAAACAATGAAAGCATTTGTCCCCCCTGTTGATACCGCTGGCCCAAATTTGAGGCCCTGGCTCGTGGACTGTAGCAGAATTAAAGTCCTCATTAAGACAACATACACGCTGATTTTATTAAAAGGAAGCGAACGCAGGGACTTGCGAGGGCATAATTTGTTATGATTCCCCAAACCGAAACATGCAAAGATCCTGTCTACCACGCTCTATGGAGTGACTCCAGACCAAAATGTTGTGGGCAGGTAAAGGTCTAGTCTTTCGGACTAGTCATAATTATCTTTCCCATTTAAATGATCAGGACTCTGTACCAGAGAGGTGTTCACTGGAGGTGCAGACAAATGGGAGATGGAGACAGAGGGTGGCACCTCATATAGGCCTATCACCTGCAACAAAATCAAATACAAAGCATGTAAAAAGGTATTAATATCCAGTAACTGTACAAAAAAAAGTATTACTGGACTATGAAGACTTATCACATATAAACTCACCAGAGCATTAGTCGTAGTGGAGCAGGTGGCTTTCCCGGCAAATGCAAATACACAGATGGATACAATGAACTCCAGCACTGACAACACTATCATCACTCCAGCAATCCCCATTGACCTGCTCTATTGTAGGGAAGCCAATATTACACATCGACATCGTGACTGTACGATAGATCAAGGCTATTTCCATGGACAGCAGAATGTGCTGTGTAAAATGTATAATTAGGATACCTACCCATAACATTTCTTCCTCCATATTGCAAGGGAGATAGTAACAGCTGTAAGGATATTCTGTCGAAGCTATATAAAGAATTTCCATAATTATGCCAATCACTGCAGTTATTGAGCTGAAGAGGTTCATCACCATAGAGGCCTTGACCTAAAAAATGGAAAGAGATAAAAAAAATAAAAAAAATCACAATTCTATAACCATGACAGCTATTTCATTTGAAGGACGCCCATTAGAACATGCTTCACATTGCATCATCATCATCATCATCATCATCATCATCATCATCATCATCATCATCATCATCAAGGTAATGCAATTATTTTTCATTTATAATAACTACTCAGTGTCACAAAAATCATATACAGTAATTTCCCGCATATAAGCCGCAGGACAGTGTATTATCAAGTTAAAAGAAATAAAACCACATTAAAACCATATTAACTGCCCCACCCCCCTGTATTAACCTCATAGTTGAAGACATTTTGCAAAATCAATGAGCTGCGGCTAATAGTTGGGAAATTACGGTAGAAACAGGCATGAGACATTGTTTTCACTGAAGCTATACAGCAAATAATAAGTGTCGGACTTATATCTCATTTGTCCTTTGTATTTAAACCCCTGGTTTTGATCTGTCACTTGTCTCCAGTTTTACGTAAAGTTTGCTTTTAAAATCTAAGAATCTAAGAAGCTGACATCTAACATGACATGTCTAACATTTGCGTACTATAATTTCTAGCACAGACACATGCTCAGACAGGAATTGGTGTCTGCAGTATCTCCTGTAACGCACTCATAAGCTAAACATACTTTGGTTGTACACAAGTCATTACATTTGATAATAATAATAATCATAATAATGAGCAAATTAAAAACAATCCTAATAACCTACATCAACCATGAGGAAGTTATGATTCTTTATGTCTTAATCACTAAATATATACGTTTCTTCTGGTTCTGAGACATGTGTCTGAAATATTTTAGCTTTGGAGAGCTTTTATAGGCCAGTGGATGTACTTGTCTTGTGGATGTGTTGTGTGTGTGTGTGTGCACCTGTGCATGCGTGTCTGTCTGTGTCAGGAAAATCTTCCCAATATTAAAGACACAAGAACCACAGACAAGTAGCATAATTTTCATTAACTACTCTGGCGCCAAGAGGAGAGAGTGACCAGAGAGGAGAAGTCTCCCCTCTCCAAAACAGTCTCTGGGGCTCTTGGACACAAGACAGTGCTTTTATTTAACAAGCAGTTCAAACACATGAGAATGACCTTCAGTGAGAGCTCCATCCTAACTCCCTAAAATGTCTTATCTTTACCAGGTGCATAGCTTTCCTGTGAGTCTCCCAAGTGAAACTGTGAATAACAAGTTATGAATAACAACTCTGTGAATAACAACTCTGAACACATGTGAAAGTGTGGATTATAACTTTGACGCACACAAGTGAAGTTCATAATGATAAATATATAAATTTCTTTGTCAGTCTGTGCATGTAAATGTGTGTGTGTGTAGCCTGATTGCCATCGACTTTCAAAGCTCTGCAAGACTTTGGTCTGACCAAGAGCCTGTGCTCAACGGTTTCTCCAAGCGCTTGGTTGACCCGCCTCCTTTAAGTGCCTCGATTTGCTACTGGTCGATGTCAGAAAGGGGTTTGCCGAGTTTAAACCAATCACAACACTCTTTCCTCTGCCTTGAACACGCCTCTACCCAGAGCCGTTGGAGCTGCTCAAAGTTGATTGGTTCTTGACCAAAGGGGGCAGTTCCGCAGTTTTGGGGAATTCAGAAATCCTGCCCGATTAGCAGACCAGCGACAACGCCGAAGGTGTTAGGCTACGTCACTGGGAGGGCGTTCTAGGCTAGAGTATGTGTGCGTGTGTGTCTGTGTGTGAGTGAGAGAGAGAGAGTGTGTGTGTGTGTGTGTGTGTGTGTGTGTGTGTGTGTGAGAGAGAGAGAGAGACAGTCCTGCCTCATAGCTCCTCTCCTCATGATCCTCTACCGGCAACCCTTCGCTCAACACCACCGTCTGCAGTCCGAGGGCTGTATTAAGGTCGAACGTCACTACAAGGTGAAACAGCATATTGCTCATGTCGGCAGTAGGCCTAGTTCGGCAACACGGAACGTTACAATGACATGACAGTATCAAATGTGGTGCTTGATAAGCTGATACGGCTCATGTTTTCCGCATTACAGTGTTACTGGGTGGCATATTTCGCGACATTACCATTAAGCTACATTGTTAAAAAGTGAAAACCCTGTTATAAATAATTAAGACTGAGCTGCTATTGGCTCCAAATCAGCTATAGCTAAGATGGAACCTTTCACCATTTGTGTAGATGGCTGCACCATCCCTTGCTCCAAACAGGTCAAGAGCCTTGGTGTCATACTGGACAATACCTAGGGTGACCAGACGTCCTCTTTTGCCCGGACATGTCCTCTTTTTGAAACCTAAAAATGTGTCCGGGCGGAATTTCAGAATCGTCCGGGATTTTGTTATTCTAGCCTAACGTGTTTTCACCGAATTTGCATGCTCTCTCTTTCATTCACATAGTAGGCTAATCACGCCCTCCCCCTACAGTTCGCTTTGCATTGAGTTGAAGTGTAGAGCCTGACCTTAGAGCTACCGTCATTGGTCGATATTCTCGGCCTAAACATTTAATTGGTTATTCACCTCATCAGCGCACACTTCCTTGTTTACCACTGGCAACGCGCAAAACTATCCGGCATCTTCAGCCATGCCGAAACGCAAGCGCAAGTTCACTGACGAATTGAAACGTAATTTCCACGTTTTCGTCTCGGTCGAGATCAATGCAAAGCAGGCAGAGGACTGAAAACTATCAGCCAATGGACAACTTTTCAACTTTTTATCATATATCACCATGTATGTTGACACAATTGTATGAATGCACGTGTTCATAGGTGCATAGCCTGTGACCCAAATCCCCCCCCCCCCCCGCCGATGAAGTGTCCTCTTTTTTGCAAACTCAAATCTGGTCACCCTACAATACCATCTCATTCAGAGCACACATAAACAATTTATCAAGAAATGCCTTTTTCCATCTAAGGAACATTGCACAGCTCCGCCCAGTGCTCACTCAGCAGAGTGCAGAAGTCCTAGTCAATGCGCATGTGACTTCCTGCCTAGACTACTGTAATTCAATCTTGTCTGGAATCCCAAATAAGCTACTCCACCGGCTCCAACTCATCCAGAATTCTGCAGCAAGGATTATAAAATGCTCCAAATCCACCAACCATATAAAGTAGTATCCAAACAAATTGGCACCTTACAAATGAACAAAATTCAAGAACTGTAGTACCGAATCAGCCTTAGTTAAAGTGTTTAATGACCTCCTCATTGCTGCTGATAACGGATATGCATCAATACTAGTCCTCCTTGACCTCAGTGCTGCTTTTGACACCAAAAGCAGCACTGCAGCACAAAAGCAGCAAAGCTTTTGAGATCATGACATACTACTTCACAGGCTTCAACATTCCATAGGCATCAAAGACTCTGCACTCGCTTGGTTTAGATCATACCTTACTAACCGCCAACAATTTGTACAGGTCCATAATGAACCATCCACTCAGACTATGGTAAAATATGGAGTAAAAAGATTAGGGACATTCTATCCACATCAGAGGTTACATATAGTGATCTCTCACTGACCTCATCCACATGTGTCAAAAATCTAGGACTTATAATTGATCAAGAGCTTTTACTTACTGTAATAATCACATACAGCAGATCACAAAAACTTCCTTATCCTTACCAGACGCTGACAAATTAATCCACGTTTTTGTCACTTCTAGGTTAGACTATTGTAATGCGCTATATGCCGGCTGCAATAATACCTGTCTAAAAAGCTTACAGCTTATACAAAACGCAGCTGCTCGCACACTCACTAGGACCAAAAAATATGAACATATTTCTCCCATCCTAGCATCTCTACACTGGTTACCTGTTAAAAGTCGCATTGACTTCAAAATTCTACTTCTAACATAGCCATAAATGGCAGGGCACCCAAATATATTAAAGATCTTCTAGTCCCATATAATCCACCTAGACCCTTACGATCACAAAATACTGGACTTCTCTCGCTACTCTGGAATAATCTTCCTGCCTCAATTCGATTAGCAGATACCCTCCCTATTTTTAAGTCTAGACTTAAAACATACCTCTTTAGTACTTCCCATAGTTAGGGATGGTGCAGTGTGGAACTTCAACCACCTCAGGGTCTTATAAGAACGGACCACCTCTGCTGTGGGCTTGTGTGGCTGGTGCCCCAGTCATGCGTCCCATGGTGGCTACTGACCACACCTGTGACGGTGCTGACTACCCTCCACCATGCCTTAGCTATGCTGCTTTAGCATAGCGCTGTCATGGACTTTTCATGTGTCACGCCGTACAACTCCTCTACTCCCCTCTCCCTCTGTCTCTCCCAACTCTCCCTGTCCTGTCATTCAACTCCCTCTACTTCCCTCTCCCCCTCTGCCTTTTCCCTCTATAGTTTAATATTTTATATCACCATTGATATGCTTATTAATACTAACTATCATGACTTACATGTATAGTAATACTACTAACCCACTTTATTTCTCTTCCCTTTCCCCTATACCTCACCTGTGAGGTAAAACATTACCAATCATCAGCCATCTTTGTGCCTGGCCCTCATCATACCTGAAGTCCCATCCCTATGACTGCCCTATCATCGCCATCGCCATCGCCATCCCTATGACTGCCCTACCATTGCCATCGCCATCCCTATGACTGCCCTATCATCGCCTGCTGTGGTTCCCTGCCCGGATTCCTGGCCCACGCATCCTGGCGACCCATCGCTTTCCAAAATTCCTAATGGACAATTTATTCCCTACACTGGACTAATTGAACTCTCTGATACCACAAATGACTTTACCAAATGACCCTTGTGGAGCTGTCCGAGGTTTCTTCCTATATGTATCTCCAATTCTAGGGAGTTTTTCCTTGCCCCTGTTACTCATGGGCCCTCTTTTAACACTCTGTAAAGCGCCATGAGACATGTGTAATGTTTTGGCACTCTATAAGTGAAATTCCATTGAAATTTAAATTGGAAGCTTTTATACCACGGAAGAAAGTGGTTAGTCAGAAACTCTATTCTCCTTTTCACACCATCAGGGACCCTAAAGGGGCCTTCCAGCTCTCTCCCCATGATTCTGGCCAAAAACATGACTCCGCCACCTCGTTGCTGTCGTCTCAGCACTTGTCCGTTATCTTGAATGACATGCTAGGCTACTTCAAGCTCTTGCCAAACCCGGTCGGAGGAAGAGTGAAGACATCCTTGCCACCAATGAATGTCTTCAAAACCATTCTCTGTTCATCTTTTAAAGAATGAATACTCGATAGATTAGACAAAACGGTTGAAATAGCAGAACCAATGTCAGCACAAGACTCCTCGCTGTGTGCCGCCAATGTTGTTTGAATCAAACACTCGCTTTGGCGCTCCTGATTGGTTCATAATTTGTTGCTCCCTGGAAGGAGTTTGGATTGCCCTCGAGCCCAGACCCTTGTGTGGAGCTCAGCAAAACTCCTCTGGTGGAGCGTGGCGGAACTACAAGGGTCTGGCGAGAGTCAGGCTAGTATATTCCTGAGCCCACTGCAACTGTTTCTGCTTGTGAGCATTGTTTAGGAGTGGCCGGTAGTAGGTTTATGCACGCTTGCAAACTTCTTCAGGATCCTACACCTTGAGGTTCGCGGGACTCCAGAAGCACCAGCGGCATCAAATACCTGTTTGCTGCTTTGCAATTACATTTTTTGGCAATTGTGCTCTTAATCCTATGCCTTTGTCTGCACAAACCTGCCTGTGCTATGAATCAGCCAGTGGCGTAACTATAGTAGGTGCAGCCGGTGCAGTCGCACCAGGGCCCGTGACCTCCCAGGGCCCGTCGCCCTGCCTTTTTTTTTTCTTTTAGAACTTCGCCATTAAGAATCAAACTATCAAATAGAAACGGTTAAATCAAATGTACCATCTTTCCTTGTCGTCATACTGTTTCGCCAGCTTATCTTTCTCTCTACTGAGATACAGCAAGGATATCTGGGTAGCTACAGTAGGCTTGGCGATTTGTTGCGTTTTTTTGAATGGATAGTGCGGCTGCACATTTCAGTCATCGTTCAGTCATCGAGCGGCTGCAAGAAGCGGCAGGAGCGTAAAGAGCAAGGGGAAGGGTGGGCAAACTACTACTAACATCTATTTTTCAACTTGCCAAGATGCTGGTGGTAGATTATTTACGACAGTGTAACATCCACATTCGGGGAAGTGTGTAGCTAATTGCTCTCATGTTTCTGACATTGCGTGTGACTGTGACAACAGCTGAGCGATCTTTTTCCAAACTCCGTCTTATTAAGACTTACCTGAGGATCAGCATGGGGAGCTAGAGGCTCAGTGGGTTAGCTATCCTGTCCATTGAAAATACGAGAGCCAGAGCATTAAATATTGGGAACATCGTTGACGACTTTGCACAACCAAAGGTCTCACGGCCTAATTCATGCATATTGGGGATTGTATGCATATTAATTATTATTTGGTTTCTGCACGGTTAAATAAGTTAGGCTAAATTAAGTTTCGTTACTGCGCAGTGCGAGTTTATAAGCAAGCAATCTACGCTTACAGTTTCAGCAGAGGGTTGAAAAAGTTTCAGCGCATTGGGTGTTCCCATAATTCCATGCGAGTTGATGTTAATGCAGTAGGCTAGGCTAATATTAGATTACACTGGCCTGCAGACTATTAATAAAGTATTTTTTTTATGTTTTCAGAATGGATCATGTAGTCGTGTGATTTTTATTTGAAATTGTATCTTTAACTACTAAACTACTTCGGTGCCTCAGGTCCTTTGCATAGTCACCCTTAATGTGTATTGCATGTATCAGAGTTAATACTTCCTGGGATACAACATTGATGTATCTCAGCGCAAGGGCCCGAAGAGTTATCTCGCACCAGGGCCCGCACTTGCCTAGTTACGCCACTGGAATCAGCAACACATTTCTTCACAGTACGATGATCACGCATGCATTTTCAGGAAATATCCAATGATTTTATACCTTATCCAAGGCAATACTACCCTGGAAATCCAGAGTTCTCTCGAGAGCACAATTTTAATTGTGTCCGCAAGATACACTGGCAATGAGCAATGATGCATGTTACCTTTACCGCAGGCATAGGGGGAGACCAAAAAAGGAGTGGGCGAGCTAAACTGATGATGACAGTGCTACAACTTTCGTTTTTGGTCGTAGTGTTATCCAATTGCGTCAAAGTCCAGAATCCGTCAGAGTAAACATTGGTCGTAGTGTTATCCAATTGCGTGCCGTGAGATTTTCAAATGCATGCTTGGTGCCGCCCCTCGAGTTAGTCCATTCTCATTATTCGTGGCCACACCCTTTATCTGAAAGATTCCAGGGTCTGGTTTCCCATATCGCTTGAAACCTGTGGCATGCTTAAAAATGTGGGACATCCTTTTTAAGTAGTTTTCCTTTGATTGGGCTTACCTGGCAAACTAATTATCACACACACACACACACACACACACACACACACACACACACACACACACACACACACACACACACACACACACACACACACACTATATTGCTAAAAGTATTGGGTCACCTGCCTTGACCCCCACATGAACCATGAACTTCAGTCACATCCTATTCTTAATCCATAGGGCTTAGTATGACATTGGCACCCTTTGCAGCTATAACAGCTTCAACTCCTATGGGAAGGCTTTCCACAAGGTTTAGGAGTGTGTTTATGGACATTTTTGACCATTCTTTCAGAAGCACATTTGTGAAGTCACACACTGATGTTGAACGAAGAGACTGGCTCTCAGTCTCTGCTTTAATCATCCCAAAGGTGTTCTATTGGGTTGAGGTTAGGACTCTTGAATTTCCCCTTGGGGATCAATAAAGTATCTATCTATCTATCTACTGTATCTATCTAAGCCCAGCTCGGGGATGGCCCCTTCCTGTTCCTACATGAAGTACGGAACAGAGTAAGAGACTGTTGGGTGTAGGCTAGCTATAGACACGGACTATGCTAGGAGCCTAGCAATGAAAAAGGCTAACAACTAACTTAGGGGGGGACTCTCCCCTTAAGCATACAGTAGTTACACAATTACAATTTCAGTTACACATTTCAGTTTTTCGCATATTCGGCCGTCCCAGCTTCTGACACACCCACATTGCGCAAGTTCAAAATCAAGGCAGCCTTATGAAAGAGGCGTGATTTATTTTAAAAAGAACCAGGCTGATCCACCACCTCCTTAATTTAGGTTGATATGAAAACTTGGAACATGGACTTTCTCATTGACCTTGAATGCCATTTGAATCCAGAAAGAACACCAACCAGTCTTTGATTTTGAAAACATAAGCAAGGTGAACTGAAGAAAGAACGGCCTACAGTAAAATGGTGTCATCATATAGCTGAACAAAGAAATGACTTCACGAAATGTAACTTTTGCTTTAAAGCAACACTAAAGCACTTTTCCTCTGTCGCACACACGCTATTTGTTTATCCAGCAAATAACAGACAAGGTAGAATATGTTGCATGATTTTATGAAAGTATGATGTATTGCGACATCGAAGCAAGTCAAATTTGTAGTTTCTGATTTCTGATTTCATCGAACTACAGATAGGCTACACTACCCCACCTCGTGGAGTTACATAGTGCGGTTATAGCCAATAGAGGGCCGCAACGTGAAAGCAGAAGTGCCGTTCACCCTGTTACGAGTTGATGAACTGATTGATCATTGATGAAATGATTTTGGAAACATTATTTTAACGTATGAAAAACTCTCCAGTGTTGCTTTAAAGTTTGTTTATATAGAGTCAAGACGTGCTTGAAGTGTGTAGATTCATAATTCAAAAACTCACTGTTGACAGAAAGTTTCGCTGGCAGCTGCTTCTAATAATATCAATTTATCTAACGATTTTGTAGACTGACACCTTTTGTAGACAAGCATAACAACATCAATCTCCATTACAAACTAATCAAGAGACAGGAGAATATAAACTATACTGCACGGCAATAGTGCAGATGTCTGTGCAAATGGATGACTTAGAAAGATACGGACAGATTCAAATGAAGTAGTATGACTTCACGTCAAATTAAAACTGAAGATGCACAGTTGGCAAGCTCCAATCTCCAAAGTGGGTGATTATAACTGGATTACAACTGGATGGGAGAATTCCCCACTTAGTCTATTGGCGTTCCTTATGTGTTATGGTTTGTATATTGTTTTTGCTATAATTAGTTCATTAATTGAATTTATATTGTTGTTTATATTTTTGCTATTCTCCTTAAATTTTGCCTTACCATGACATAGTTATTGTCATTATATGATTAATTGAATGACTTATTGTTTAATTGCTATTCTCCTATATTCATTGTTTATTTTTTCATTAGGTCATTGCTTGAAATTATATGATGTATTGATATTGCTATTCTCCCTATTTTTTGTAATTGTTCACTGTTAAATGAATTTGTGTTATTATTTATTTGTATGTCACTTTGGACAAAGGCGTCTGCTAAATAACAATAACCATAACCATAACCATATGTGTGAAGCCCTATGGAAGTATCAAGGTCTTGATCGAACAGGAAGCATTCATGCATAACTCATTAGAGTCTGGTGCAAACCATTTTGTGTGGTATCATTCTTTCTCTTTGCAAAGATAGTACAATTGTTTGTCATTTGGGATCATTGGTTCCTGTCTTTATTGGCAGCAAAACATACAAAAATACCCAACAGTGTCCATCATCAAATACTCACCAAACAGGAATTGAGGTCCTTATTGGCTCTAACAGTGAGGGAACCAGCAGTGATGTACTGAAAGCACAGACACATACATTAGGAAAACCAATAATGAAAAACAGTTACACTGAAGGTTAAAACAAACTAATTTTAGTGTATGCCTTTTTAACGGAGAAATAATGCATACAAAATCTCACCATGATGGCTCCCCATAACATAGGCCTACCAGAGATAGTGGACATTGCATAGGCGGAAATTGTTGAAGCGATTCCAAACAAGAATATAATTACACCAATCATTATTTGAACTGTCTTTGGGGGAAAAAACAATTACATTATGTTAACTTCTTATTCCAGAAGTTGAAAGTGCAACTTCAATTTGAGTCTGTCAATAAGCTGCCAGTGGGTTATATGTAACTTGGATTATCGGGCCAATTTCACCCCTGGTAATTAGTCGTCTGCCCATACAGAAGAAATAGCCTATTGAAATATATTTTAAGTGTCAAAAATATACCTGTGGTCCAATTTCGATATATATAATTTATTCATTTATTTGAAATTTGAAATACACATATATTATATTATGTATGGGTGGGTTATTTGGAAAAGCACTATAAACTCACCCCCAGGGCAACTGGTTCTCCCTTAAGGAATTTCCCAAGCATAGAGGGTGGAGTTGATGCAACTCCGCTCTGGGGTGAAGTGGAACTTTGAGCCCTTGTTGTGGGTACACATGACATGAGTGACCACCACAAAGCCATTGGAGGAAACAGAGTTGGCCATGGTTCCTGTTGGATATTACACACACTTGAAGTAAGCTACTAAAAGGTTGCAGAATAGTGAGATTGTTAGTTGATCCTCTCTTGTCTTAATTCCTGTACCGGTATTGAGCTTAATGAGCTATAAAGGCTACGCGCAAACGCACTTTTGGCTTCACTGAACTGAACTGAATAAAAGAAGTCCGACCACTATCTTTTACAATATCGCTACAGCGGGTTTTTTTTTAAAATAGTTTACAGGGGCGGAGTGGGACACTATAGGCTGTTATCGGGAGATTTCGAGCTCATACTAAACTAAACGTTTGCCGATTATTTTTGGTTGTGTAGCATGTTGGACTAGGCTACTCATGTCTTTTTTTTTTTTTTTTAAGCTCACACTAGCCTTATCAGCTCGGCCTCAAAACGCCACCTCTCCACAGTACGGTGTACATTTTAGGACATCCTCAGACTCAGGTGTCAGACTCAGAAAAACAACCGTCATCTTCAGACAAAACTGTCTCAGCGTCAGAAAAAAACTTGTCATCCTCAGACAAAACTATGTCAGCGTCAGAAAAACCTTATCATCCTCAGACAAAACTGTGTCAGAGTCAGGAAAACCTCTGTCAGAGTCAGACAAAAAAGTCTCGGGTGAAAAGTTCTCAGAGTCAGGTCTCGGAAAAAAAGAGTCAGACAAAAAAGTCTCGGGTGAAAAGTTCTCAGAGTCAGGTCTCGGAAAGAAACTCTGACACAGTTTTGTCTGAGGATGATAAGGTTTTTCTGACGCTGACATAGTTTTGTCTGAGGATGACAAGTTTTTTCTGACGCTGAGACAGTTTTGTCTGAAGATGACGGTTGTTTTTCTGAGTCTGACACCTGAGTCTGAGGATGATAAGGTTTTTCTGACGCTGACATAGTTTTGTCTGAGGATGACAAGTTTTTTCTGAAGCTGAGACAGTTTTGTCTGAAGATGACAGTTGTTTTTCTGAGTCTGACACCTGAGTCTGAGGATGTCCTAAAATGTACACCGTACTACGGGGAATTCTCCCGACTCTTCCTATAATGCTTAGGCTATAAGTGGTCTTGCTATATCAGGTAACAATTTCAGCGCGGGGGTCATGTTTTTGAATGGTCGTGCATCATTCCCTCAGTTTGCCTTAATATGGGAGAAATACGGATTTCAATGAAACCCATGAATAGGACTTCCTGCTTTCAATGATGTAAAATTATGATTTTTACATCATTGAAAGCAGGAAGTCCAACATTGAAATCTGTATTTCTCCCATCTCAAGGCAAATTGAGGGAATGATGCACGACCATTCAAAAACATGACTGGTTTTCTAAAGATACAAAGCTTAATGCTAATCGGTGAAGTGTCCCTTTAACTTCCACTGCTAGATAGATAGATAGATAGATACTTTATTGATCCCCAAGGGGAAATTCAAGGTCCCAGCAGCTTAAGACACCACACACAACATGCAATACAATGTAAACAGGAAAATACAAAGCAAATCAACAAATCAACATGACTAAAGGAGCAGTAAATACTATATGTGCATGAATGTACTGAGGATTGGTACTGTGAACCAGTATGAGGTGTGTGTCAAGTTGGTAGTGCAAATAAGTCCAACAGTGCAATAGTGCAAGATTAAATCTAGTGACTAATAAATATGTACAGTACAAAAAGTAAGCATAGTAAGTCCAACAGTGCAACAGTGCAAGATTAAATTCTAGTGACCAGCAATAAATATGTGCAGTACAAAATGTAAGCATAGTAATAATAATAATAACAGTACTAGTTTAAATATATGGACAATTAGAATAAACCTAACATAGTAATATAAGAGTTATAGCAGCAGTGCAAGGATAGTTAGATATGGGTGCAGACATTAGTCATTGGTCAAATATATGGACAAAAAGAGGGTAGACATAAGCTATGCCATGTAAGTGTATAAGAGGGTGGAGGTGCAGATATACTATGCATAGAAGTCCAACTCTCCTTTTCCCTTCAGTGAAGCATTGTACAGTTGTATGGCCCTGGGTACAAATGACTTCCTCAGTCTGTCTGTTGTGCAGTCTCCAGCGTAGTCTCCAGCTGATCAAGCTCTTCTGCTGTATGATAGTGCTGTAGAGTGGATGACAGTCATTGTCCAGGATGCTGTGTAGCTTGTTCAGGGTCCTTTCGTCTGACACTGAAGTGATGCACTCCAGATCAGCTCCCACAACAGAGACAGCCTTCCTTACCAGCCTGTCTAGTCGCCCAGCATCCCTCTTCCTAGTGCTTCCTCCCCAGCATGCCACATTGCCACAGCATAGAAGAGGACGCTGGCAACAACAGACTGGTAAAACATCCAGAGGAGCTTGCTGCAGACATTGAAGGACCGCAGCCTCCTCAGGAAGTACAGCCTGCTCTGCCCTTGCTTGTATATTGCTTCAGTGTTGACTGACCAGTCCAGTTTATCGTCCAGATGTATGCCCAGGTACTTGTATGTGTTCACCACCTCCACATTGAACTCCTCAATGGTGACTGGCAGCAGAGCAGGCTTAGACCTCCTGAAATCTACCACCATCTCTTTGGTCATATGCAGATGACATCCAACTTTATCTTACCATTCTTTCTCTTTTACTAACTGTTTTTTTCTCCTGAGACCTGAGAGGACGAGAAGGTGTGTACTGCTGAAGCATGTCTGATGGGTATTTAGGTCCAGCTCCATTTTCTGATTTATAAACAAGCAGTAGTGCTTTAAAGTCAATTCTGTGACTTAAGAATTGGAGTAATGTGATAAGTTCTTTTTTGTTTTGTGAGAACCCCCAGCTGCTGCATTTTGTATCACCTGAAGCTGTTTGATAGTCTTTTCTGAAATGCCTGTGAAACTCTACTATCCATTGCAGTAATCAACCCTGCTGGAGATAAATGCTTGAATCATGTTTTACATCGAGTGGCCAGGAACACGACATCAGTTTAAATAATAGCTCCACGGCATTACAAGGTTATCTCCATGTTTCACTGTAGGCTAGTCAGAAACAAAAGCATGTTGATTGCTTCAGGATTAGAACCTGCAATGATACAATGACAACTGACAAGTCATCTGCTTTAGCCACTGCACTAAGGACTGGTATGAATGAAATGTGGGTATATTACACTCCATAATAGAAGCTCACCAAAACTCAAACCAACACGCAAATTAACGTAAAGTAACACAAGTAGCGAGAATGAGCCCAACAGGGGAGTCGGTCTTTTAATTTATATTAGCCTGCAGTAAAGCGCAATCATTGAGTCACAAGAAAAACATCAACTTAGTGATTTTTGGTTGGGCGCTTGTGATTTTTGGTTAGGCGCTCCTGACACTTCCCTCGCATGACAGCTGTAACTGCACGTAGGCCTACATTTCACTACATTGCAACGTGAAATGCCACTAAAAGCGGTTTGTAAATAGTGAGTTAGGAGTCTTCTCATATTTTAAGCTGTCCTAGGCTATGCCTCGTGAATTACTTTTAGTGAAAAAAATTAGGAGTCCTAAAACGCTAAAGTGCTACCGCGGACTATAGGGCACTACCGCGGACTGTAGCCTACTGCCACCTCTTGGCGGTAAGTTGTAATACAAGAAATACATTTCACGCAGTGTGTGGATCACTCAAAGCGTGAGAGAAACGGCCATCACATTTTAACACCTATACTGTATGTCATTGAAAACCTTAATGAGAGCTGTTTCAGTGTTGTGATTTGCTCAAATAACAGACTGAAAGTAATCAAAATACCAATTTGAAAGATGAAAACTCATTGCATTTATTAGTTGAGAGAAGTTCAGGCGTTAATTGTGGGGAATTGTTATTTGAGTGTTATTTGAACTTCAATTGATGATGTTAGAAAAGAAAGACTGTCTTGCTTTGCATATTCAGAGTTAAATGGATTTCTTTATGGATTTCATAGTGGATCTGAAGTTTGTATTTACACCATTTTCTTTCGGTCTTCCCTGTCTTTTTAGGAGTTTAGGATTTTGCTTCCATTGTGCTTTCTGTTTGTCTTTAACTTTCTTGAATAGTAATGGTGCAGTGCTGCTGTTGACAGTTGAGCACTTCTCTGATCTTTAAGCTGTAGAGACATTGAGACCCTTTGTAGAGACATTGAGACCCTTTGTGACCCGAGGGTATGGCCAAGAGAGTGTGTTGGCGCCTGTACATGCTGTGTTAGGGAAAAGTATCGTTTAGTGAAATTAATTCCATGACAGTTTAGATCCCCTGATATGACAGTCAAACTCTATATGCAAATGACAATTCACCTAGCTCTTCAGGAAAGACTGTATCTATGTGTGTGGAAACTAGCGGGGGATGAACAGAGGGTTGGGCATATCTCTGTTTCAGCTTGTGCAGTGTGCTTTGGTTTGGCCGAGCTGTTGATGTCATCAGCTATTCCGTTTAAATACAGTATGGCTACTGAACGCTTATCAGAGGTTCAGCTCAAGGTTGGCAGAAAAAATGTTGGGTGCAGAACAGAGAGGCAATCGTTTTCAGTTAAGATCTTGGCCCCAGTCCAACTCAGCTCTGTGCTATTTGGTCTGAAATATTCCCTCCGATTCCAGGAAAGGTTAAAATTGTCAATAAAGTTCATCCCAACTGAAAAGCATGTTATTGTGAGCCAGGTGTTTAAACTGTGTTGTCTAAATACAACGCCTCTGCTGCTGGAAGTGGGCCACTGTATTCCAAGTTAAAATAGGGCACAGAAAAGTTCCTTGAAATCTTCAAGCGAGATAGCCATAATTTAGCCCGAAATAAGTCAAATAACCATTCCAATGACTCCGAAGATGATCAGCAAATTAAGTTAAAAAACTTTCATATTCACCTTTAAGTGTAGTTTAAACTTAGCTGCCAGGTAAAAACTAGCTTGCTTCTTAACTGTCATATTTTGGTGGAATATCTAGTTATTGATATAATTATACAGTAAACCATAGCATTGCCGCACTTCACCACTGTAGTAGATGTAAAAAATCTTAGCATTATACAAAGGTTAATAAAAAAATATTTGGTCTTGCTGTTTTTATTATTGTCATGTCTAACCTCACAATTTGTAAAGCTATTTGGGTCAACTCAAACAGTTTTTAAATGCACTATACAAATAAAATGACTTGACTTGGCTTGACAAAACAAAATAGTCACTTATAAAATTATAAAACATACATATTGCTTTATTCTGACATTAGAACAACAGGGGCTGTATAGGCTACAGCAATAACTGTAGATAAATACAGATTTGAGCAAAGCCTTAAGGGAGACCTGCATGCAGAATCCATTTAATAGTGATATTCATACTCTTCATATAGCGATTTTGTGATAATGTATATGCACACTGATGTATCTCCTGCACTCATGGAGATGTTGTGTTTACATGTTAGCATTACTGCATTCCTCATGCACCTGGTATGTAAAGCCAACAAAGATACAAATAAATCAGAATGACATTGTTATAATCACACAAACATATTGAGGAAGCAGATTAGTTGCCACTGCTGCCACTTGTAATATTTGCGAAAGACTTTTATAAGACTTATTCAATTTATTCACGTTCAGTGAACATACAGGAAAAACATAACTTCAACTTCAAAAATGACATCAGATTTGTGTGATCAAATTGGATGGAAAGTGTACGTAATTGAAATGCATGGGTTTTGAAAAGTCGGCTTCATAAACCACAGATGCTTCAGTTACAGTACGTGATCCTGCTATTAAGTAGAGGGTAGATCTTCAGGTTTGTCACTGCTGCCATGACGTGAGGAAGAAACAGTAGATGGGAAAAACCTTGTCTAAAAGAGGAAAACCGAAAAAAAATAAACTTCATGATCCACAGTTGATCCACAAGAAAAAAACATAACAACTAAATGCTGATACCTTACCTCAGATGTGTTCACAGTATCAGTAACGGTTTCATATGATGGGGGCAAATACGGGGCCTGTTGACTTGAAGTGTTGTGCACCATCTGTGTAACATCAGTAGTATTAACTGAGATTCATTGATGGACATACTGTACACACCACAGGAATAGGGAAAAGAATCCACAGTGAAAAATAAAGTGACAACCCTCACCCCTGGGGTAGACGATGAAATGGCTTTGTAAGTAATAATTGATACTGCAGCCGAGAGAACTAACTCCAACAGAGACAGCACTAACATCACCCCAGAAATCCCATGGATAGAGGTCTGAAAACAAGAAAAAGAACATTACTTACAGTATGTTATTATATTACTAGTATTTCTTATGGTACTATATATATATATATATATATATATATATATATACGTATATATACTATATACATATACAGTATATATTACTTATATATACATGTATGGGTAGAAATTAAATTTCTTTCTCATTTCACATCTGTAAAACACTTTGATGCAATTCTACTTGTTTTTAAAAGAAACACAATGTACTTTTACCTGAAAATGAACGCTTCAAACATATCTTTAAACCACACTCACAAGAAGGAGAATTCAATCTCTGACATTGGTGATGCGCGCCTAGAACATCTGGTATTGCACTACGTTTTAACGGTTCTAGATTAATTAAGTACCCCTTTAGTGCTAAATGGGTACTCACAGGGGGGTAGTGGCAAAATAAGAGGTGGGTAAACTATAAGTTCTGTGATCTCGGTAAGGTGGACTGGGCCATGTTTTATCAGATTTTTTAAAAAGCCATTCAGAACATGTTTGACGATGGTGGAGGTTACGGTCCAATGTTTAAAACAAATATTTAACATTTGTAGTGGTACAAATGGTTCCTAGAGTGTTGATGAGTACCGTAGTGTGAATGTGTATACAGTGTGTTTTTTTTAATGTTAAAAGTTGCAATTGATGAATACACTCTTCATGAGAGGTGGACTAACTCTATTTCTGAAATTCCAGAGGTCGATAAATTGAGTTCACTTGTGCTTAGCCTCCACTACAGCCCTGGTTGCCCTGGATACCCAGTACCTTGAAAATTAAGATAAGGGGAATACCACAGTTGCGTAATGCATGGAGCAATCCCTCACCAACCCTTTCCATCTCTTAATGATGGTACACTATTATTGAATGGTGATAAGGCCCTTTGGACTGCAGTGCTACGCTATACTTCACGCCTGTGTTCATTCACTAACTTCAAATAGAAAATGTGGCTTGGCTTAACTAATGTTTCAGACTGATCTCAGAGCAATCAATGCACAGAAGCCCAGTCCATACAACGTAAAATGTTGGTGCTGCCTGCAAGGACAGCCCATGCGGACTGCCTGGATGATGAGATGTAGTCCATTCACACTGTGCACAGACACCCACAGACTGTGAAGTATACTTTCAGATTGAGATTATAGATTTTAAGATTATGGCCCCATCTGGGGCGCTTCTTGCTGGGCCACCTGCTCCGTACGCCGGCGACTCGGGTTCGATTCCTGCCCCATGGTCTTTTCTGGATCCCACCCATGCTCTCTCTCCCATTTTCTTCCTGTCACTCTACACTGTCACTGTCATTAAAGGCATAAAAAGCCCAAAAATATATGCTTAAAAAAAAAAAAAAGATTTTGAGATTATAATACCCTATCGTAGTAGTAGTAGTAACGAATGTTGAAATCCACGCAGTACAGAACTATGGCGATTGTTGCAGTTATGGAGCTGAGGATATTCATCATCAGCAAGGCTGTGTCCTGTCACAGAAAGAAATAGACTGACCATTATTAACACATTAAAGTATGTCATAGAAACTGGATATGACAGAATTAAGTTAACTTTGTTAGCGTGATACTCACCCATCTCTGACTGGAGTTGTTTTTGGCATTAAAAACAGTGAGATAGCCTGCAATGACATGCTGAGGGCAGCACACACACACACACACACACACACACACACACACACACACACACACACACACACAAAAAATGAGATGGTATTGGAGATGAAATGATGCTTTACAAAACCATATACTGTTGAGCCATACATTCACAAGTATTCATAATATGAAATTAATTATCATACAAGTAAAAGGCACATGAATAGGTGAATGAATCTTACAACAATTGAGCCCCAGAACATGATGCCACTTGTTGCTGATACAGTAATGTGATCAATAACTGTCACAATACCGAACAAAAATGCAATCACGCCAATCAGCAGCTGAACCGTCTGTGGAAAATGAAACAGAAACAGTGATATTATTTTTTCACAATATGAACTTGTTAAAGTGAAAGGTAACCTCTGTTCTCTGAAGGAGAACACAAGATGCTAAATGGGAAGTCTTCTTCAGTTGTCGTCATCGATCTGAACCTATCTGATCGATTTGATTAGACTCTGAGAGCTAACTAGGTTAAACTAACCTACTCAGCAGCTATCTTGGTAAAGCGTTTTTATTTTCCTATTAAAATGAATGGGGAGGCATAAGTAAGGGAGGTCTGAAATCTGAATTGAACGATATTAATATTTTCCACCCAAACAAATTAAGGATAAAAAAGGCAAAAATGTGGTTAGTTACATTACAGAGGGACAGGATGTGTGCAGACTACTGCCATATTGGCATTACAAACTATTCCCATACAGTTCTACAGTAATTTCCCGCATATAAGCCGCTTTTTGTATAAGCGGCAGGACAGTGTATTATGCAAGTTAAAAGAAACAAAACCATATTAGCACCATATTAACTGGCCCCCTGTTTTAACCTTATAGCTGAAGAATTTTTTCAAAATTGATGTATAAGCCGTAGCTAATAGTCGGGAAATTACGGTATGGAGGATTCTTTGAGTGCTGTGTCTCCTCATTAAAGTTTCTGGTTAAACTCCCTTCGTAGTGGGTTTCAGGAGATCAGAGCAGCTTGGGCACTCCAAGGCAGGCTATGCACCAGTCATGACCGTCCATATCCAGCTGGCATGTGGCGACTACAGTAATCCGCTGTCATTATGTTTGCATTATTGATAGCAGTTCTAAAAAAAGTTTTATTGGGGATTGATAGCAACTGAAAGTAAAAGCTGACGAGACCTGGGCAGGAGATGGTGCAATTCTGCTGTGGTTTGGGCTGTTAGCTCGCTTGGGAGGTTCAACGCTTCGTTCTTGAAAGCTGGTTAGAAACTCTTGTAAAGTTGAAGAAGGAAGTGAAGCAGAGATGACTTTCTTGCAACATGCAAAAAATAAAATCTCTAAAATGGACTGTTGAGGACTTGTTCAGATCGATGACATCCAGCTGAAGATGATTTCCTATTTGTTCATGTTGAGTGAACTCAACCGAAAGAGAACTCTGGGACTTTTTTTGGGCCTAGATAGAAACACAAACATTTTTCATTCACATTTATTGAGACATATTCACAGTTAGCCATGGCTCCGCATGAGTTGTGACTAATATCTCAGGTCATTTTGATCTCACTGAGATATACTGTATGTCTCCATGAAGAGTTTGGAAGTGAATGTCCTGATGCTATGCTGAGTCACCATAACCAGAGAATTTCTGGTGAGGAGAGACGGCTCTTAAAGAATCTCCCATAGAAATATATGAGCTTGTCAGTGATGAAAATTTGTTTAATTTGACAATGGTAAATCTAGGAGCTGTGGTGTTCTCAAACAAACCTGTATCTGAGGCAAAACAGCTATACCTGGTTTTATTTATTTATTTAATTAATAGCCCAATACATTTTAAAGAAACGTACCCCCACAGTTGTCTGGTCTCTTCTCACAAGTGGTTCTAACACATTGATGAATGGTGCAATAGCAACATTATTTGGTTGAACTGCCCGTGGAGCGCCATTTCCCAGCCATGGGGAAACGGGTGGAACAACCACATTTGGTGGCGCATCTCCCTTCGAGACATCATCTTCTCGGTACACATGCGTGACGACCACTAAGCCATTACCAGAGGCGACACTGGTGGACATCCTCACCAACTGAAGTCCGATGAAACAACAACAACAACAACAACAACAACAACAAACAACTGTTTTTAGGTCATGTGCATTCTTACCTGCCATCCTGGACAGGCACTGTGTAGTTTTGTGTTTTTTTAGTTAGCTCAATAGTTGCATTGCACTCTATTACTGCAAAACACAACACATCGCGGGCTGAGGAAGCAAGAGGGTATAAGTGACATTTCACCAACTTGACAGGAGAGTCAAAACAAATCGAACTGCTTCTATATGTTCGCAGTTAAAGACCTTTGGTTTTTGTTCAATAGCTTTATATTTATAAATATTTCACTTCTATAATTTTGTCAGTTAGAAAGAGCTCATCAAGAGCTTTCAGGTGATATATAACTCAATTTTGACCAAAATGTCACTTGCCATCTTGCTTCTTAGCCCTCGATATGCATTTAGGAATACATTACCTACATATTACATATCCGTGAATGCATACAATTTTAGCTTCACTTACTCTGTGACATCAACTGACCATACTGTATAAAATAAGCAACTACAAAAACAAGGAAATTTTACCTCTGCCTTTTGCTTCTCACTAGATTATTTAAAAATAGTTGAGGCCAAGATGTGTCTCTCTCTCTGTGCTGATATTTTCAAAGTCTTACCTGTAAGACTGCATGCAGTTAGACTTTAGACCTAAGGACCTCATTTCCTCCATAAACATTTATGATTGGACAGGATGATTTACTGGAATGTTGACCCAGATGCAGTATCAATGGGAGAGGCACAAGGAATTATAAAGTATAACACCATAAACATGCAACACACCTGTCAACATTTTAACTGAGGAGCTGCTTACTGTACCTGACTTTATTCAGCCTTAGGCTATGTTCAGATTAGGGGGATTTTTCACAGCTGCAGCGTCCATTCTGCATTACATTTAAAGTGGAGTAAACTGTGTTTTCAATGCGATCGCATACTTTTTCTTTTTCTGCTGTTTGTCAGAGCTGTTTTCAAAGTAGAAATGTCCAACTTCTGGTGGAAAAAACACCCTACGTCATACTGTTTTTTTGTCAGCTGACCAGTTACAAGCAGATAACCAAAAAAGTTGAGATCACATGTTAACAAATTCAGATAACTCTACAGCGTAAACCTGTGGGGCCTATGCTATATTGAAATGAATGACAATATAGCATAGGCAATCATCAATAGGCCTTTGTAAAAGGCCCTTACAGAAATATTGGTATCCAACACAGTGCCCATTCGATTCCCTGTTGGCCAAAGTCCCTCTACGGTTCAGGAAACTGATCCTTTTATACAGCCTTCTTCTTCCTTCCTTCCTCCATGAATCCTCTCTTCTATGTGTTTTAGGCCCCCCACTGCTGACTTCAAGGCAGCGCTGCCTTGAAATCAATGGCGGGGTCCCAAAACACTATCAATCCAATCCTCTTGTCAAAGGCCTATATTTTTGTACTCATAACTACCTTACTTATATTAAAATCTCTGTCAGTAACAGTGGTGAAGCCATGTAAGTAGTCTGCGTTGTCTAAGTAGAATTGCACAATTTGTGTTCCTTCCACTTATGGTAACTTATGTATATATATATATATACTGTCTTATTTTATTGAGCTCCTTTGATTTAAATGAGATGACTGCATTACTGAAAAGCGGAAAAAACACCCACATTCTGATTGAAAGGAAGCCAATGTTTCTTTGATTGTAACCGTGTTACCTTGATTAGTGTCTGTACATATTGTCTGTACTGAATTTTCCATTGTTTCCATAGTTAACAATTTCCGTAAGTGTGATGATGTTCTGAAACAGCTAAACAATTGCCACCTAGTGGTAAAAATAAGTACTAGTCAGAAGAAAACACACCGTTCAGTCAGGACCAGTCTCATCTACAACAATTTACAGTCTATAAGAATATTGATGAGCACAGAATGGCTAAATGCACTGCCCCCCACCCTCTGCCCCCGTTTCCCTCTATAATTATTATAGGTTTTGTTAGTTTGCTGGTGGTTCTTGAGTCTATTCCACATGTATGACACCTTTCCTCTAAGGTGCAGAAACATAGGGTGCCATGGGAACCAGTGCTCCATGGTTCAAAGTAGCCTATTACACAAACTGTTTTCCTGTTACGTGAACATCATGTTCAAAGTGTTTTTGGCCAGTTGATTCCTTATTGCAGAGAGCAGAAAGTAGGTCTTGTCTGCATTGTGCACCTTCTTCCTTATTGCTCAGAAGCAAATGTGCAGCTCACACTCTCTGACCACTGACTTCCTCATGTCAGAGCGGGGTTTACAGTAACACATTTGGTTATTACTGCACGTTATCACTCAACAGAGAGATAAGTACTGTAGCTAGATAATAATTACTCTGCCTCATATCAGATGCTTACACTGAGTGAAAGTTCACTCATATAGCTTCTATTTTATTTGAAACAATTAATTTATGCAAGTTGCTTTAAGCGTCTGTCAAACAGCAACACACCATAACCATAACCCTAACCATACCATAAATGTGATGGGGACTCATACAGACAAAGACTATAGAGGCAGACATACACTGTAATTCAGATGCATTCAAAATAAATTAATTTCAATCCCTCTTGGTCTGGATTATTTCCAAACCTCTTCGGTTTGCACTATTTTCATTTAATGCAAAGATATGGACAAACTCGAATTAAAACAATGGCGCTAAAGTAGTATTTTCATTAATTAATTTGACTTGGAGAGATTTCACTTGAGTAATGGCTGAGCCATATATTTCACATTTCTACTTTCTCTCCTTTTTAACGTAAAATGATTTCCCCCTTGCGATGTTTTATTTGTGATAAAATAGCTGTTAATGATAATTAAGACCATGAGATAATATTGGCTAAATTGTCAAATACCTTCTTTGAAATAATGGAACATGTTAAACTCTCAAGCCACATCTAAGGTGTCTTGCAGACAAGTTTCCATTTTAAAATGTATGAACAGATATGTTGTTATCGTGTAACGATATTTTTTTCACATATTCTTGCCTACATGCCATTTTGGTTATCTCTTGTTCTAAATGTTAATGCCCATCATTCTACAAACCCCTTTGTTTACAGGGTAGTTACTGACCTCTAGTGGTGCTCATGGTCGACTTCACACTTTCCAAACGTTGACTGATACAGTTGATTAATGACCCCCCAACGCCTAATAACCCGACACAGACAGCTGCGTCGTCAGTGACTAGATTAAATGGTTAGACTAGCTTTTTTGAGGTTACATGTTAAAAATTGTGTTTCTGATAGCCTACATCAGCGGATCAGTGGTGATCATATCCTAAACGACGCGGTGCCGTGGAGAGAGCTATAGCCTAAAACCAGTTACAGACCATTCAAATGTGTGTGTGTGTGTGTGTGTGTGTGTGTGTGTGTGTGTGTGTGTGTGTGTGTGTGTGTGTGTTTTATCCCGGGACAAAAGTAATTTAAAGACCATTCGACGCAGTGCAGTCTTCTGGGGCATAGGCATGTAAAGCTTTCCGATAGCCTACACCGGTAATTATCCTATCCTGCATTTGTGAACGCAAGATCTTTTTTTTTTTTTTTTTTTTTTTTTAAAAACGTAATTTGTGTACTAGTAAATATAATTTTAAAACCATTGATAACGATGGATGGGAACTGCTCTTGATGTTTTACGTCTGCCTCCACAAAAATAGTTTAGTTTTGAATCCCCTGCTACATTGACTGAACCAGACTCCAGAATAACTAAGAATAACACGAGATCATTTCGTGTGGATATCAGTGTCAAAAAACGGAGATTTAGGCCGACCAGATTTCCAGCTGTGCATTGGGGCAGTGCGTTGAGACTGTGGTTCTTCAACTGGCACAATCACAAACACTGGTGTGCTTCAGTGAGAGTTTGGTGTTAGCATTTTATATGGTGAGTTACACAGTGGCCATATGTTATGGTAAATGTGGCTATACGGTAAAATTGTTATTTTGAATAGGTAAAATGTTTGCCTTAATTAATGGTGTGCTATCTCGAGAACATAGATTCACTGTGCTCAAGACCTGAGAGCCCATGAAAACTGCGCGCGTGTGGTAGAGTTGTTTCACTACGTCTACCTGCATTCCTTTGTGCTATCTCGTTGTCTTGTGCGCGTAGGCTGCCACGAAATTCACTGGTCAGCAGTTAGAACTTATTTGTGTCTGTGGCGATCATTTGTCCATTTTTTAGATGGCTGTCGGGAGGGACACATCACCTTTTAAAAGTTGAGGATGACAAGTCCCCACTGTCTCCCAATAACGCCCCTGGATTCCCCCACAGACACGCTACTCTTTTAAATATAAATACAGATATAAACAACCATATTTATGCCGTATTACATTTTCAGAAATACACAAGTAGACTTAGAATTATATTGAACCCCAATTCACTATCCAGTGTGTCATTTGGGGGGGGAAGTTTTTAAAAGCACAGTGGGACTTTATTACCCGTCATACAACACTTTGATACACAAACAATGTAAGAACACATGTAACACATCTCATCCCACACTTCACAAATATTGTACAGTTATAAATAAAAATCCTATCAGTAAAAATATATAGCATAGGACATGCTGGAGCCATAATAACATGATCGAATAACTAATAATACTATTGGACATAGTGGAGTGTCAGTTTGAAAGAAGCTTCAGAAGCTTTTGGAGATGTTGAATCTGAAGACAGCTGCACCGATTACAAAACGTATATGAATACACTGTGGTAGCACGAGAGTAATATGGGAATGGAGACCAAATAAATCTCACCCAAGACTAAAGGAACTTTTAAAGCTTTTTAGGGACTGGTATAGAAGGCATAATAGCTCATGCCTTTGGAAGAAGTCTCTCTGGCCAGGTTCTCTGGCACGGCCAAGTCCTCACCCTTCACCGCCGGAGAGCCCTCCACACTGGACTCCCCTGGAGAGAGCCGCCTGCGCTTGCACCCTACGGCGTACACCCCCGGGTCTGCTGCGTCCAGCGGCTTCAGAGACGAGGGCGTCTCCAGCCAGGCTGGCGTCTGCAGCTGTGCACTTGACAACCCCTCCTCTCTCGCTTTGTCCTTCTCGCACATTTGGTCGTCCGTGAAACCCGTGGGGCTCGGCTTGGGGGACCAGGGCAGGCCTGTCGTGGTCATCTTTCTTTGGTAGGCGCTGCGCGGACCCCACCCGGCGGCCACCGACGTGAAGGCGGAGTCCGAGTAGTAGCCGAAAGAGTGCGACGTGGGCAGGGGCAAAGGTTTGATGCCGTAGGGGAGCAGGCCGCTGGAGTAGTCGCCCTCGTACGAGGCCAGGTCCAGTTTGTTAGCTGTTGCCTGCTGCATGGGGACAAACCACCTCTGCGCAGAGGCAGAGGCCACATCTTCTGTCTGCGGCGAGAGCAGACCGTTGGTTTGTGGCACTGCCCGTTCGCCGTTGTAGAAGCGGCCCTGGTTGGTCACAAGCTGATCCTGGAGGAAGGGCTGCATGGCGTAGCGGGCACCGGGCACGATCTGGTGGGAGCGAGGGGAGTCCGTGGGGGATGGAGTCAACCTTTCTCCATCTGGTGCCGTGTACATCCTGGAAATTAGAGGAGGGGGAAATGAAGGCTTGTGGATATTCCCATTCAAACATGTACTCTCTGGACATGAGCATGTAAAGCATATATGTTATTGTACAATCTCCTACAGCAGCTCATTATAATGTTGCAAATAGAAGATGAAATGTATTAGGACAATGTATACATGCAAATTACGTAAGACGCCAACATATTTCCTTGGTCAAAGAGAAAAAAAAGGAATACTCACGAATCATAATTATCTCGAAACCCTTTTGCAAAAGGATTGTGGTCAATCTTCAACTGTGTAATCTAAAAAGTGGCAACAAATTTTTCATGAATTGAGAAACACACCACCAACCCTCCCAAGATAGACAGCACACATAACAGTTACTTACATCTGTGTTTTGATATGCAGTAACAGCAATAAACTGGTTCTCAACAAAGGTGAAGGTCTGGGTCTTTGAATCACAATTTACATCTTCCACTCCATCCTCACCAACTTCTACAATATGGAGTCTTGGCTGATACTTATGAAGGGACTGAAGTACAATCATCTGCATGATGGAAATAAATGCAAGACACAAAAACTGTAGCTTTAATCAGTATACGATCAGTATCAAAATCAAACAGCTACACTCATACACCCTGGGGTGTTATTATCCATCAGACTATGAGCTCTGCTTTGCCAATGTCATATTATTATCATTTTTATTATTATCATTTATTATTATTATTATTGTTATTATTATTATTATTATTATTATTATCATTATTAATTTTGTAACGTTATTTATTGCATTTATATATTTTTGTTAAAATCGTTTACATTACCTGAGAATTGCTGCTGTTCGCTCCTTTGTTATTAGTCAGTTTAAGTTTGCCAAATGAGATCTCTTGTCTCATCCAATGAGCACCCGTATTAGGTGATTCCGGATGAACATACACCTTGTTTCCTAACAATCGAAATAAAACTGGTTTAGAATGACACAGTAATTGAGCACCCAGTATAATTCAACGGAGTTCGTTTTCAATAGAGAAAATTGCAATGATAAGAGTGAAAACTGTCAACTGAGGCGCCTGCTGTAAATATGTGGCTATTGCCTAGCCTACTGTACCTTGCATGTTGTTATCTGCCTTTCCGCAGGTCACCCATTTCCCCCCTTGAAATCTCCAATGGTTCGGATCAGCCAAAACGACCTCCACGAAAACATTGTAATGTGCGTTCAGTCTTAAACCTGTCATATTAAAGCTCAGAAAGGGAAACATCCGCCTGCAAAATATGAACATATTGGATATATGAACACATATTAATTTAATAATAAATTGCCACGCAAATAATTAATTGCCACGCAAAGTTTTCAGATATGAAAATAGGAGATGAGCAAAACATGAGCTATACATCAACCATATTTTTAGCCATAATTCCTCCACTATTTGGTATCGTGCATAGGAGTACATTATGATATCACAGGTAATAATGTTTATCATATATAATCACATTATTTGCGTTGAATTATGTAATTGTCAATTACGTTGAAATTAGCTCTCAATGGGAAAATAACCGGTGCAATCAAGACAGACTTCCTTCACAACTTAAAATAATTTCAACAAACCTGCCCTGTTTGGTAATTATCATCTCCGTCTGATGTCGGTGAAACTTCAGCCAGAGAGGGCGATTGCAAAGATAAACCTGAGCCCTCAGACCAGTACTTGTCCCCGAGAGTGGCATGGAACCAATACCAGGTCCACTTCCTTGATAAGATGGATAGATACAGCCGTGACCCTGTCCGAATTGGTAGCCCGAACCGCACTGTCCTCGTCCAGTGCAGACTGGAGAGGAGAAGCCCGTGGAGGGGAGGACGGAACTATAGTGCAACGACGCTGGATACCTGGCTCCATCGGATCCTGCGTAAATTGTTCCCGCTTGGCCCGGGTAAGGAAACAGAGAACAGGGATTCATGTCTTGCGTTTGGTGCGAAGACGCCGATATAAAATAACGATCGGGGCTAATTCCGTCTAGCCGGTCACTGGATGGGTCTTCCTCCGTCAGAGAACTTTTTCGATCTTGGACAGAGGCCTTCGGCAGAGGGAGAGCATCGTTCTGCCCCTCTCCAAGCATTTCGTCGTGTTCAGTTTTGGATAAAAGCTTTTTCGCTCCTGGTTTAGGTTGAGAGGCTGGCGGATTAACCTCGTGAAAATCAATCGGTACTGAGCCAGGACTGTTTTTGTTATTCTCGGTTAACGAATGGCAAAAGGATTTCGGTAGGTTAGAAGTGTCATCCAGATCTCCTTCTCCTAGCTGCATCATATAAGGAATAACAACGGCACCTGGAAACAAGAGAAAGACGGTCTCATGAGCCAAGGATATTTTCCATCCTGTGGACACGCAGCGGCCACACCTCCAACTCAACTCTGCTCAGATCACCACGTGCATCTAATAACACAAAATCCAGGTAACCACCTTAAATTGGATTGGTCCCAATTCCAATTTGCTCCAATAACCGTAGGCGGGGCCAGAGAAAAAGCTAACCAACTTGCCATCACCGTGGCAATGAAGTAGACACGTGAGGCCAGTTATTTAGCAGGTTTCTCCTACAATTTCACACCAATCTCATATCAGTGATGATGCAAAACATCATTTCATAGCCATTTCCAAATGGCGTTGTCAACTTCTGGTTACCCAATAGGCCACCTGTAGGCTACTTAAGACAGCTTACTTACAAAATATTCAGGTGTCAACCCATTATAATACAATTGAAGTGCTGGTTGTATTAGTGGATTTTAAAGATAAAATCGTAGCCTACTTCTGTGAAGGAAATGTTTGCGATGAGCGCGGAGTCTACCTAGCAGCTTTTGAACCTTAGATTTATCGATGGTCTAATTGTATTAATTGGTGTGTTTGCATTGTCCCCAGACACATTTTTACTGTAGAAGTGCGTTAATAAGAGGTGTTCACATCCGACCTATGTAAATTTTAGACACTTGTGCGAGCGCTGTGCGGCTCTCTTAATGAATAATAATCTATTTTAATTTAAACACATGTTTTTTTGATTAGCATCGTTATTATCATTATGCTATTTAATAGTAATATTATGCTAATGCATTATTATTATTATTATTATTATTATTATCATCATCACTGGAGCAAAATAATTTGAGCATCATTCTCTTCAGCACTAAAGTTGGGAAACTGATGTTATGACCTTCTAAAAATAAGTGGCTGCTTATTATAATTAGACATGTAGGAGTATATCCATTATGCCACATATCCTATAAGTGCACCTTATCCGTGCTATACCAGTCAGTCATATGTGCAAATAGCGATATAGGGAAACAAATGCGCATGCATGTAATGATTGCGCTATTATTTTTTTCCATATGAGGATACCTGGTGTTCTGTTGAGGATAACGTTAGAGAGCGTACAAAATCGCTACACTAAATTAGAAACCTTTATATTTGTTTAGCCTGCGTTACACTTCACACTGCTATCAAATAGATTAAGACAAATTATAAATAAATATGACATGATGCGGTTAAACGTGAAGATAACACAGGCTAACAGTAAATGCCCTCATATCACTTTTTTAGAATTCATTATAACTCTAAAAACAATCCATATTTTCTTTCGGTAACAAGCGTATCGACAGCCTCTAAGTGGCTTGGCAACATAATCATTTTCTAAGCAGGTGATCTGTTAGGTAGTTAGCCTACTTACCCTGTTTCTGTGTAGGTATGGCAATCTGTCTGATTGTGAATCAATCGCTGTGAGCGCTTACCTCTACCACAAGCTGAAGGCGTGAGAACAGCTCCAATCCCCCGTCTTATTACCACCCTGAGGGACCTGTGAAGTGAGTGCGCATAGCGCTCCCTGCGTAGTCAGTGGTTGGAGCTTGTGCTTTCCCTTTCGAATTAATTCTTTAAACGAAAGAGTTTGAGGCTGTTAGAGTCTAGAGTGGGATAGAATAAATAGAATATAATTGATAAAAGCTTGCAAATGCAGTAATAAACAGTAACGGAAATAAATATGAATGCATTTATTTGGAAATAAATATGTTTTTTCTCATAATGTGAAATGTGTTTCTTTAACCCACAACCTGATATCCTGCTGTTTATATTCAGATGTCCCTAACCAGCTGTAACGCGCCACAGTCAAAGCAGCTCAATAGGAATCCTCAGACTTTATATGTGCCACCTGTCACAGGCCACAGTCAAAATAGCTCAATTTGACTAAGAGGTGTGTGCAGTCTTGCCCACTTTCTAACTGCAGATTCTAAAATAGACAACAAAATATGTTAGGTTAACATAGTTCTTTGGCACACTTAAATCTGTATTTTTAAGTTTAGAGGACCATGCCAAGTCCATTTCACGTCACATTAATCCATGTACATCATCAGCTCATTCTACTTAGCCTTCTGGGTCATAAATAGGAAAATGTGGAAGCATTGCTGTTGGGAGAGGCTGTGTCCCAATTTGCGTACTTCATGTACTTACAATGCCTAATATGACTGCACAAGTCATATTAGGTAGTATTAGTATAGGAGTATGTGAATTGGAACACAGCCAGGGCCTGCAGCCTACAGGGGGCCTGAAGTGGCCTTGGATGGCCCCGGGCCAGGGCCTGCCCGACGGGGGAAGGGAAGTCTTACCATATTGTTGTCAAAGTCGATAATCAACCAAGCAAATAAAAGGGAAGCGGTCCAACGCTTAATGGGCCAGGATGGCTGCAGTTCTCTGCTGTTTGATGAGTCTGTGATGGGCTGAAATGCACAGCCAACGGTTGGGTCCTTACCGTAGCATCGCGTGCACGTCGTCAATGTATGTACAGTTGTACACAGACGATTACTCTGATGGCGCGCTGAAGAACAACAAAGTGTTATTTAGTCTACTGCCACTGACAGTGTGTGTGTGTGTCTGTGTTTGTGTCCTCCTTAGCATTCCTCACTTGCCTCAGAAATACATATAATCTTCATGATTTTGTTGGTATCCTCAATACACACACACACACACACACACACACAAATACACTCAAATTCATGACCCCACCCACGTGTGTCCTGCTGTGCTGTGATTAAATCAGCGAGTCAGGAGTGCGAATGTGTAATTTTAACACGTTTCTGCTTTCTCTGTGACAGGAGGGCAGGCTGGCAACCACTAATGAAGCAATATGGGCTGTTTCCATCCACACAGGCCACTCTACTGAGCTGTGTGTGGGTGCAAATAGGAAATCTACTGTATGTGAGATGAGCCTTTTAACCCAACGCCATCGCGTAACGTGTTGGCTCGGCTCTGGCGTTGTTTTATTCTCCATTTCCTTTAGTTGGGCTCCAAGCGATTGAGGGTAATGTTTGCAGTTGCTAGAGCATTGACTGTCTTTTTTTTTTTTTTTTTTTTTTTTTAAAGGTGTGAAAAAGCATGCTGTGACGTGCGAGAGAGAGAGAGAGAGACAGAGAGAGAAGCCCTTTTGAGAGAGAGAGAGACAGAGGGAGAGCATGCATGTGCCAGACTTTACATCTCATGTTGAAACTGATGAACAGGAGGATGTGTGGTTTGCGGCTCACGCTGCATGGTCTTTTGCATTTAGTGAAGCACCAGATGATGCAACTGGAAATTAATCTCATCCGTGAATGCATTGTACAGAGAGCATTCCACATCTCTGTACAGAACCTCGCTCAGGAACAGTTCACAGAAGCACACACTAGACTAGTTATTACTCATTTTATCCGTATCCTTATATGGATACAGCTCATCTTCAATCAGTTCATGGCATTTGGACACTTGGATGTATTGTGTAATGTAAATAGTATGTTAGGCCTGGTAGGGTAACCATTGTCTGCTATCAGTGATAACAAGGACTCTTCAAGTAGAACATACATGCCCTGAAGTCATGTTCATTACACTTATCTGAAGTTTTAAGATTTAGGAGATGATTGTTAATATTGTACACACTGGCTGTGATCACTTGCTTTGAAACCAGACAACTGGTTTCTTTTGGAAAATGTGACTTTACGCAGCTTGTCGGTTGCACGTTGTTGTTTGGAGAAATGCCTAACCACACCGACTTGTGATAACCGCAGTGATGGTGATGGGGGAACTGTGACACAGAGAGTAAAGATTTGGTTAGTGAGAGAGTTGGTGGTTGGAGAGTAAGGATTTGGTTAAACCTGCCAAATCAGATTCTGCACATTTCAAGTCTCTGTAGTTGTGTTCTTACATGACATCTCTCTGCATAGAATTATTTATCAACCATCACAGTTTTTTTATATATATATATTAAAAAAAAACATCCCAAGTCCCATGTAGAGTGTTGACTCTTATCTGAAGTTGTGTGGGTCTGATGTGTCAGAGGGGGTTTGATTATTGGAAGAGGTAGTCAGGCAGAGAGTGGCGGAGTGGGAGGGTGTTAGTTTGCTTTACGCTTTTGTGGTTCCCCTGCGCTTTCTTTTTGACACGTCTAAAGTACCAATCTGATGCCTTGCCACCCCGTCCCGCGGCGCTCTCAGGCAGGGAGAAAGTGCTGGTGACCTCGCCCTCCGCCGCTCTCTGGCCGCTCCGGTCCTGCCATGGCAGAAGGCTTGGCTGCGCCGTCGTGCCAGCCTCGCCACGGTCTCCTCTCCACCATGGCAGGGAAATCTGGGGCTGCTGCCATTTTTCTGAGTTTTTTTGGAGCACCTGATTTCACAAAATTTTCAAGTGTTGATGCCCCCCCCCCCCCCCCCCCCCCGACCCCCTCAGACCTCACCACCCCCCCATCTTCCACTCATCCAATTTTGTAATTAGAAAAAGCACTGACTCGTAAAACAGAGAGGGTTGAATGGGGAAAGGTGTTTGCTCGCTAGTTCACGCATCTTTGCCATATTTAGCTACGTTCGTGTGTAAGCGTACGAGCGATACACACCTGCCGATAAAAATGTCACCGGTACAGGTTGGAGCGGATTTGGACAACAGAAGGTCAAGGCCTTTAGTGACCTCCTCCCCTTCTTACCCCCTATGAGTATTTTTATGGTTCAGTCCATTCTCCTGTAAAGTGCAGCAGCAGGAGTGAACCATCACATTTGGTCCCCAGCGTGGGGGCGGTTGGTGAACGGTCACGTTCCAGATACCCCATGGAGTGCCTCTTCTGCCTCTCCAGGCAAAGCATACCCATCCTCATTTGCATTCGCTAATTAGATGCTGTTAGCATCGTTTTGTATGTGACACCCTCATAGAGCCACTGAATCAATGTGACAACCACTTGATACAAAGCACACAGTAGTTTAAAGTGGTCATCGACTCGAGATTTAATAAGGCAGCGATATGTACTGTACATATGAGTGGAGGCACTTACTAACTGGAAATCGGCTGACCAATAGGGACTGAAACAAACATTTCTTCAAATAGTCAGAGCTTACCCTAACTCAAATGGATGGGTAATTTATATATTTCATCAGCATGTGTGTAGACTAAATCAGAAGTTTAGTCTTGCACCTTGTTTTAACAGTTTAGCTCCTGGGGGCCCACTGAAGTACTGTATGATAAACCACAAGCTTTAAAAAGAAACTGGTAGGTCGCAATTCCTCTCACAAGAGTTGGCAGTTCTTCGAACAGGAAGTTCTTCGAACAGGATGTTGACTCCTTTGGTCACTGCCAGGGCCAGTCTGACACCACTCTCATTATCACCCCATCTGAGCCCCATTACACAGTCCTGTGCCAGGGTGTATGACTGAGGCCGGGTGCATCTCATAGCCTACTGTAATGTGGTGCTTCCTTCCCTCACATACACATGGTTTTGTGTCGATTTCTTGGTTGTTACTTCATGTCATGTTGTTTTAATATTTAGTTCAAAAGTCAATGATGAGTTAAGGGAAGGAAGCATAATCCATTCTGCGTCATCATCCACCAACATGTTTAACACCAGTGATCAGATTGATAAAAGATATGGATTTGACGGGAGTAGGCTATTGTTACATTAGAGGTAAATCTATGGTGTGACTATAGTGTCCAGACTCAGAGGGAGGCACTTGGAGCATATGTGACCCAGCACACCAGGATTCTTAAAAGATCCTTCCTGAGGTTGTGTGTGTTCATATGTAACACTGTGTACTGCTCAGTTTTTGCTGTAACTGCATTTTCGATATTTCATTTAAATTCAGAATGTAGACACCAAACCCATAAACGCTGAAAATTCATGAAATTGCATTTTTTTATTTTTCACAATCTGTATGTGGTCTTTTCTGCTGCTTATTAATAGATGTAGGATATCAGTATTTACTCCTCAACTTTAGATTAGCAAGCATTCCCAGACATTTCTTTATCAATATTCATCAAAGGCTTCATGGAGGAATAGACAACTTGCATCAGGCAGAGCCAACGTGAGAGAGCCAAATGGTGCCAGAGCCAATGTGTCCCGCAAGTGTATTTAGACGTTTCCCTTTGAAAATCTGCTGAGTCTCCTATCACATTGTGATTAACAATTTGCCTAGAGCTCCCTCTGTCTTTCTCTGTCATTACTATTCTCTGCAGATGATTGAAATCTTAGTTCCTGGTGCATGCACTGTGGCAAATGTAGACAAGGTTCATTTCATAAATTGATTGATTTATTGGTTTCTCAGCTTACCAGTATCCCAGAGGTAATACGTAAGCTCTTTATTGTCACTGAGGCACATTGTACGCAAACAAACCTAAGCCTGAGGTAATTAATCGGCTTTATGTGAAGTTTTAATGCAGAAATGCTCCATGAATCAGTTATTGAGTGTGACAGAGACTTTGCTTTCCTAATGAACTATGTTAGAAATTCATCATGTCTACCTAGTTTAGTTTAGTCAAACAGACTCTGAAAATGATTCAGTTTTTATCATGTTACTTCACAGTCTCTCTCCCATTTCAGTGTGATCTTTTGTTATTATTTCAATCTTAATGAGTTCCTTTATATTGGTCTATTTATGAAGTGCATGTTTATGAGGTTAGAGAAAATTTCTGTTTGTAAATCATAAAGGCCAAAAGTGCTTACCGGTACCAAAGCCTTGTCCTTGAACATTTCTAAGCAGTACCGTATAGCTTTATATTGTGTTGCAAATTGTTACGCCGTATGGTGTTAGTTATAGAAACATCTAATCATCTGTATATCACTAATCACTTTAACCATTTAATGTACTCAACCTTACCATAGTGAATATCACAGGCAGATGATTGAAGCGGTTCTAGCTCATAATGCAAATCAAATGTCTAACGTTACTCATATAACTAGCCTCTTCAAATTGCTATGCATGTCCATTGTCTGCATTGTCTGCATTGCAATTGCTTGATGAAAGCTGGAGCAGCATGAGGTGGTTATTGTGAATGGCCATCCCGTCACTGGAGGCGATTGATGACTTATGGGAATGTTTTTTTTATTTTGCTGAAAATTCCATAAAATGCATGCTCATCAGAATTAAATGAAAATAATTCATCTTAAATAACAAAACCAGGCCAAAAATTAGAGGGAAGCACTTGAAATTATTTAGAACACTTAAATTATTAACAACCACAAGAAACAGATTGGAATTGTCTCACATAGCACATGTCCAACCCCCCACTTGCATCTCTCTATCTACCTCCTGATTCTTTTGTCACTTTTTTTTTTTTTTAGAAAGATTCTCACTGTATATTTTAACGCGTTTCCTTTGGATCTCAAATGCTATTGAGGCTTTTTAAGAATGTACTGTATTTACAAAGAAACCTTGGGCAATGTTTCTTCCATTATGGGTGGACAGGCAGAAAATAAATTAGATCATTTTTACTTGCTGGTACTATATTTACACTGATATGTTACTGATTTTCTAAAATGGACACACAAACAGAGAGAGAGAGAGAAACAGACACTATACATGCTACATACTGTACAGAGTGAACAGTGTGGCATGGCTAGTTTATATAACTTATAGCAAGTTTATTGGCGCTGCTTGTGGCAAGTGGCAACATAATTGCCCCAATCTAACCCTCCACTCCTTCTAGCGCCTCAGACATATGAAGCTACTACCCCCCCCCCCCATACACAAATGTATCATCTCTGGCAGCAGCCTGGTCCCTGGTGACGATGGACGCGTTCACGCACGATACATCTGTGGTGGCTCCTCTGTCACACCCTCGCCTCAAAAGTGTTAATAGATCCGATACCATCTTACTTCTCACTTCTTTGACACGAGTGTGGGAGAGGTGGGAGATGTCTGGGGGTGAAGGCGGGCGAGGCATGGGGGTGCACGATGGGCAGAGAGAGGTCACCAAGGAGTCAGGAGTAGGTGTCCATCTCCTCAAGATAGCAGGAAGATGGTGAAGATCGATCAGAAGATAGATAGATTTGTATGGGAATGAGCAAAGTGGCTGGTTATGATTTTATGGTGTTAGTGTTTTATGCATCCACAAAAGCAGCCATGATGTTTTCATGACATTTCTTCATAACTGTACATCCATTTTAAAGCAATTATATTGTTTGATGATAAACGCATGCTGGACTGTATAGATTTGTCCAGATGAATGACCATGTTCATCCATCCATTACATTAGCTCTGTAGTTGCCAGTCTCTATATGACATTCCCTGAGAGCTTGAAATAATTCACAGGATTTCATTTTGGACTGTTGGAAACCATCAAACGACATTATGATGAAATTACAGTCAGTTTGCACTGAAACACTTACCTTTTCAAGAAAAACATTGATATCTTTTTTATTTGAATTTTTGGGTATGGAAGCCCATATGGTACAGATGCTAGCGACACTCTCTATTGTTCAGATCTTATCAGATGGGACTGTATTTGCTGTTGTTTATTAAAATGTACTAATATAGTCTGAAACTGTGTTTAGTGTCTATATTATAAATGTAGCTATTTCTTTTTTTTATATAACTTTGTTCTGAATTAGTAAATCGTGAGTTGATTATGTAGGCATTGTGGAATGGAGCGATGTTGTATTGAAATAGATTAAATAAGGTATTTAACTGGTATGAATGCTTCACTTTTTATGTATCTCACCGTCATCTGGGCTATATGTGTCTGACTGTGCGAGTTTGTGTCCAAGTGCCATTTTCCTTTTAGGGTATCTGACAGTGTCCATCCATTTAACAGATGGCCAAAGTGGCAGAGGAAGGGGTGGGGGCAGTGATTTTGGTGACCTCTTGCCTGCCAACGGACTTGCTTAAAGGCAAAAACATGGAACAAAATCTGATGTGTTGTCCTAAACTGTAAATGGCTGTAGATGTTTTCACACGTTAACATGCTGAGAGAGGGGTGATGGGCAGTTTGGTTTGGGCGCATATTTTTGGGTCTCTTGTTGGTCCATGTCAAAGTGCTTCTGCTCTGTCTCTGTAACAGTCAACACACATGCACGCACGCACGCACGCACACACACACGCACACACACACACACACACACACACACACACACACACACACACACACACACACAAAAAAATAGACACGCACAAATAGAGGCAGACTATCTCTCTCATACACGCACACACACACAAACACAAATGTACACACATACAGAGGCAAGCACTATACACAGAGAGATACAATGAGACTCACAGGTCTGAAAGCCAACCAGAAAGAAAGAGCTTTTGAAAGAGATACATGGCCAGTCTGACCATTATAAGGTTTACTTTCAATGGGACACTGCCAAAGCCCAGTGTTTTCTAACCCTCATATAATAAAATTCTGGACGGATAAAATACTAATAGATGTTTTGCTCCTCTTTGCCAGCTTTCAAGCTACCCCTTATCGAAGCTCTCTCATTAAAGATGCATTAGAAGCATCCATTTTCCTCGATCTCTCTCGATCTCTCTCTCTCTCGCTCTCTCATACTGGCCTATTCCTCAGTTCCATGCATTTGTTGTTCATAACAAGTTGGAGTTCCAAAAAGATACCTTTTCAACAGGTACAAACTTTTCTCTTTGGTAATTAGCCCAATTCAAGCATTCAGAGTCTAAAAAAGATGGGAAAAAAACAAAAAAACAAGCAGGAGCCCAAAAGGTATATTACAGCAGGGAAGACAGAGAGTGTGAAAAAACACGAACAATTGATAAGATGCTCTCTGTGATGGTGTTTGAGCTTGTGGGCTCCCATTCAGAGCGCTCGAGGCTTCATCTTCATCTCCCTCTTCCTCATCCTCATCTTCATCTTTTTAAGGCTCTCCTCCATTTTAGCACATCAGTGCGGCGTTGCGTAATGAACAACCACTCGGCCAGTATATAGGATGGAGGCTTAATGAACACCCAAAACCCACCGAGGACACTGAATGGACAGCCCTTGTTCTGCCTCCCTTTTGCAAGCCGAGGCCTGTGCAGTCTCCTGAAGACCGTTCTCCTCTTCCTCCTATTAAAGGAGCATAAAGCCAGGCCACAGAAGTAATTTACTTCCAGCCATTCTTTTGGGTTGCTTCTTCTGACTTTTTTCGGGAGGAAGAGCCTTTATAAAGCCTATAATTATGTTGGTGAGTGCACTTGAGTAGGAACCAAGGGGTCTTTGTATGGTCTTTTTTGGGGAGGTTTTTTGTCCCAGACAAGAGTCATATTAACATTTTGTCCTCAATATCACAGATACAGCCCATCCAAGTTTTCAACTTTGCTGCAAACCTTATGTCAGTTCCTGCTTCTCTTTTTACTCTCTCTCAAGATCCACACACATGTCAGTGTCACATAGACCTTCTATGATATAAAAATACAGAATATATGTATTTATTTGTTTTCAACTGATCTTTCCTTTTACAGTATGTTATGGTGTATGCTATGGTATGGTGCAACATGCCTTTATGGTGCAGTGAAGGCCATCTTCATGTGATGTGGAAACCATAGACTTATAATATATGGAGCATTCAAGTGCAACACTTTTTTTTCTCACACTCACAGCTCTTCAGCTTCAGCTCACAATGTTTCAAATGTTATCATTCATTTAAATTATTTGACACAATTTCATTAATTGATTAATTAATTATTACTCACAGTATTATATATTCCAAGGGTGGCCGAGGAATGGCACAAAAGCAAAAAGGCAGTGACACTCCAGCCAGGAGCACACACCTCCTCTGTTCTTCTGTTCATGATTTTATGTCTCTTTTCATCTCCACAGAGAGGCAGTTTACCCTTTGTTAAAACATGCAGAACATCCTGTGAAACTTCTCTCTGTAATTATGATTTTTATGATTGACATGCTAGGGATGAATAATGTCCTCATTATTTTTTTTAAATGAGCTTTAGGTCTTGTCTTGCTTAATGCAAACAGAGAGCTTGATAACTTTAAAGATTTAAATATTATTCACATAATTGTAGACACAAAGCTGTGACACAAACAGTGGTGAAGTCTACATGATACACATGACTATACCCAAGCATCGCCATCTCAGTACACCCAACTTAGGTATTAACATTTGGGGTTGATAACAGTATACCCACTACACTTCAGTGGACTACACCACTGGACACAAATCATAATCATTTATAGGGACCACACTTCTGCAATTCTATAGTACACACCACTGAAATGCAATCCAAGAACCATGAACCAGCTACACAGATTTTTACCATCCTGAGCACACTGGCATTGTCTACACCCATTTTGGTTAATAATAATAAAAAAGTTTGCCCCCCCATCTCATCCCCCCCTCCCCACCAATAAACACACACACACACACACACACACACACACACACACACACACTCACAGACAACAGTGTTCTACCATCCACCCGTTGTTGCCTCCTCCTTGTTGCTCCACCCCACCCTTGCGCTCTTCCGGCTGATTACTCATAATGTAATTTTAATTAAAAACCGCGGTGTCAAAGGGTTCTGCTCGCCTGAGAAGCGGGTCCAGATTGCGGCGCTGTGGCAGCCCCTCACTTAGTTCAGAGGAAATGCTTCCTGACACCGCCGGGGCGCCAGGACCAGCGAGGAGCCAAGATAAACAAAAGCTGCCGCTCTTCAGAGGGCATGTTCGCGTGGTGGGGATGGTCAAGAAGAGGGTCACTGTGATCGGACTCAGGGTGCTACCTGCAGACCTCCGCAGGTGGATCTGGGTGGGATTGAGATTGAGAATCTTTATGATTTTACATACTGCATTTCATGAAAGAAACAACATCATCAGAGCTGGTCGTTAGAGTCTGGAATTATACAGAATTATATTTTATTGTAATTGTACGGGACATTCTAATTGCATGATTACATTACAAGCTTTGAAAAAGTAAAGAAGTGTGCTCAACACCTTAGTGCTTCAACTGGGTGCTTAAACTTTCTTGATGATAAATCAAAGACTTAAATGAAATAAATGAAGCAAGCACTCAACAGTCTCTTTTGCTTTTTATAATCGCCTCAACTGTTGAGTGCTTGCTTCATTTATTTACATTACAAGCTTTACCATACACTGGCCATGTGGCTGCATGTTGATGCTCACTGTAGAACTGGGTGAGTTTTTGTGTTCTATGGCAGCAATAATGATTGCTGTCCGACTGCTGGGCTGGACAACAGTGCATTTCTGTGTAATACATTCTAAGAGGATTAATTAAAGCGAGATCAACTGGCAGCAGGATGCGGTGAGATGAGGGGGTACCTGGTGCGCGAGACGTCTGGAGAGGAATAATGGAGAGCGTCTCTGACAGAGCACTCGTCATACGTGTCTCACCTCTCCTGTCACAAGAGGTTTCATCAAGCTCACTAAACTCAAATATGAGGGGGAAAAAACATGTACTGTACCTTCACTTGCACTTTGCGGGTGGAGAAATGTATGAAAGTGAGAAGAGTCTGTGAATCTGTTATACCGGGTGTGCATCAACTGATTCTTTTATTTATTTTTTAAAACAACAACTTGTGTTTTAATTGCACTTCGTTTGTAAAAGTGTTTTTTTATATGTTTTTTTGTGGTCGAAAGAAACACAAAGTAGATCTAAAGATTTCAACATCAATGTCAATAAAAACGTATTAGTTTACACACCCCTTACACTCCTTTGAATTGATATCAAATACAACTGTCACATGCATCACCACATCTCAAGAAATGTTTCAACATTAAATCCTTATTCAGGAGACAAACAATTAACAGGATTTCTGATTAATTGCAATGACTTTTCTTTTGATCATGCATCATGTGTTTGAATTTCAACAGGAAATGTGAGGAATGCTATAGCAACTCATTCCATCGGAATCTAATGAATTGCTGAAAGGTGCAATACTCTTTTCGAGTATCTTGAGTCGTCACCTTGTAATTTGTGGTTAGTGCTTTTCCAGAAGTTATCCACTCCACCATGAATGTTGCCACTGATGTAAATGTACTGAAGAAAATGTTTAATTTTCCTTCTAAATCGTCAAACTGTAGCTGCCCTTGTACAGGATTTGTGCTCTGAGGGTGGTAGCCCTGCTACTGGGGCATTTTCACCATAAAATATTGGATCTAAAGGCCCATCTGTTTACACCTTACAGGGCTATATTGTGCCAAAAGGCTTTACCTAGTGCTGTAGTGCAATTTCCATTTGACTCACTCATACAGCTTCTGCATTTCATTTGTCTGTACAAATGGAAAATAACATTGTCAATGTTAATGTATGTATGATAAAAAATAATAATCGTTAAAAGAGAGAAATAAAGAAACAGCAGTTTCTTCCCCTCAGACCATCTGGCCTTCCTCACCTTCCTGATTATGGAATCAGTGACTTCACTGTGAACACTTAACCCAAGCGGCACAAGGTGCTGCTCCTGGTAACATTTGGCCATGGGAGCCAAGCCATCCTTCACCCCTAGACAGTTGGAGGGGTGTGTGTGTGTGTGTGTGTGTGTGTGTGTGTGGAGGGAGAGGGGGGGGAGCACAGTTGGCCTGATCAGTGAAGCATGCAATAAGAGGGTTTAACTTTGTTAACCTTCCCTCTGCCAGGTTCATGGTAGCCTGCTGTTAGGGTATATTGGACTCTCTGGGTCAGAGTCCAGGCTTTGGCAAAACCCCTGACAAGAGGGTGATGCGCTGTTATTAAATTCTCCTGTGCGTCGCCCCCTCCTGCCACGGTGTCAGATGGAGAAAGTGAACGCATAGGTGCACAGCTTCTGGCAGGTGCTACCATGGAGACACCCGCAGAGATGGGCGCTCGCTTGACTTGCCTGGTGCCCTCTGAGGATCGTGGATCCCACAAGGCAAGTTGAGGACACGTTCTACACTCACACACACACACACACACACACACACACACACACACACACACACACACACACACACACACACACACACACACACACACACACACACACACACACTGACATTGACATTGTTGACATTGTTGTTGGACTGCTTGCCTAGACAAAGGGCTGATTAATGTATCACTTACAACAACACAATGCAGCTGTTTTATCTTAAAATTATGGCTTCAACCTCATTCTGTATTACACTATGCAGCATTGTTATTATTGTGGGTAAGCAAGAGCCTTTTTGTCGATTTTACATGAATTTAGTCCCTTACAGCTAAACGGGTCCATATGTTGAAAATGGCCAGAAAGGAGAGTTCTTACAGTGTTACTTTAAAGAATGTATCACCTCCTCTACTCCAAATGCACAGTGCAATCAATACAGAAAGCCTACGAGACACAAAGTAGAGTAAAGTTAGAATAAATCATCCTGTGGTTAAACCCTTTGGTAGTGGAAAACTGACACACCACAGCCACTCCCCGGCTATCGAAAGTGACAGCTAGGCCTACTGTCTCATCAGGGGAGAGTGAGAAAAACAAAGATACGCCCGGCCTAGTGACAGACGGCCGAGCTACAGGTAGACAGTGACATGCAGCTGTTCGCTCATTGATGTTAGTTCGTGGTGCTTGTGTTCCTTGGTGATTAACGTCAACATCAAGCACATCCTATGTGCTTTGGTGGTTGAAGTTAAAGTTCATGGTGCTGTGATGTCTTGCACTCTGGTTAAAGTGCAGGCATGAAGGTGGTAAGGCGACTGACAGACACAATAACACTTCTCCTTCTCTGTCGTTATCCCTCTCTCTCTCTTTCTCTCTTTCTCTCTCTCATGCAACTTTGCCTTATAGGCCTGACATACTGCTACTGCTCTTCAGCTTCTTGGTCTCTTTGAAATTTCATTTGCTCCACTTGCTCATTTGTGTTTAGCTGTTCAGTTGTTGCCACTGTGGTAGGCCTGTGTGGTCTCACTGCCATAACAATACATGCAGTTACATTCAGCATTCTAATGTAATAGCACCCCAAAATAGTTTGCTCTCCAAAAGATTCAAAAGTTGGTCACAGTATGCACAGATCAACTGTGCCTTGGGCTCAGTTATGACATGCAACTGAGTCAGCAAAAGTGCTTTGAATGGCAGGTATTTAAAACGTTGTTAAGATGTTTCTTTGAATTCGGCTTCATGCTGCAGTGGGCTTTAACTTGCATTATTATTATTATTATTATTATTGTTGTTGTTGTTGTTGTTGATAATAATAATCATATTATTATTATTATTATTATCTAGATGCTGTGATTGTGAAGTCTGCAGAAAATAACTCTGGGTTTTCTCTTCATCCCTTAACTCACTTAACATAACTCTCGCTCTCTCTGTGTGAGTTTGTGTGTGCGTGCGCGCATGCACAGTGTTGGGGAGTAACGCATTACATGTAATTGCATTATGTAATTTAATTACAAAACAAATGTAACAGTCATATATTACAGTTACTGGAGAAAAATGTGAAAAAATCAATTACAGGTATTTTGAAATTTTTAAAAATTACAATTTGAATTTCATCTCAATATTGTCAGCAAAAACGTGCAAAGAATATTGTATGTAAAAAGAACTGTTTCCCTTCACAGCCATAGTTTTATACGGGACCTTCTGATAGGCTCTATCACGTCTACAGCGCCATCAGCGTAGGCCTACATGCCTGCCTGCAAATGTGTTAAGGATAAAGGGAAAAAAGGCTGTGACCTATCTGTGTGTCAACTCAGATTGATTTTACAGTAAAATTTGGCTTGAGGTCTGACCTTGTGGTGATTATCATTATATTATCCTCATAAAAAATGTGATGCTAATTCATGTATCAAAAGGGGCTCAATATAGCCTGGGAATGCCCATGCTGCCTTGTGCGCTTGTACAGAACTGCTGGACAGTCTGGAGACCAAGGCCGAAATCCGCATGGATTTGGGGACTATATATATCATTAAAAAATCAGAAAAGTAATCAGAAAAGTAATCTAAAAGTAATTAGTTACATCACTCAGATAAAGTAATTAAAATAGTTACACTACTATTACATTTTAAAAAGGGTAACTTGTAACTGTAACACATTACATTTCTAAAGTAACCTTCCCAACACTGCGCATGCATGAGTGTGTGTGCATGAGTTTTGAAAGTTTAGTGGAATACATATATACATTGCTGGGGTAGGAATACAATATTTGAAAGCTATCAAATCAGTTTTTGTTGTTATACAACAGAGGGATATGCTAATCCTTGGATGCAGTTGTCTGCTCTGAGCTCATTTAGGTCCATCACCATCATCAGTGCGTATTGAGTGATTTACCTACTGTAAACCTGCATGCCTGATTTAAGTAAGGGATAATGTATAGAACGCCGGTCATTATCGGAAAATAATTCCCGACAGGATGAACAGAACCCCGACGCTTGTATCCCAGAAGCTTTCATTGATGCTATTTTAATATTTGTCTAGAAGTTGAAATGCTGGAAAAAAGTTGCATTAGAAAAATGACCAGAAAGCTACCTCATCCAAACCCTATGAAACGGACAAGCGCAAATCACACCCACTCTTTCTAATCACAAATATCAAACCGGACAACCTGAGCTTTCTAGTGGTCACTGATCGAAAAGAACTTCAGTGCGCACATGCCTATGTTTTTTTCTCCAGTGTCTTCTCTCTGTTTTGCCCTTTGCGCTTGTCGGCGGAAGTACGTAATGTTAGGGCGGGTCTTCCATGATTTTGATAGGTCAAGTGTGAGGGAAGGACGAACGCTGTGTAGTGCTTTCGAAACTCATGTAACCGACTTTCACAATGGAAGCTTCCCAATCAGGTATTTTCAAAGGTCTTAAAACCGACACATGCTCGGCAATTTTGCGATCTGAAGCTGTATAGTTGTAATTACAGTGCATGCATAATCAGTCCACTTAAATTTGGAAGTTGTTAACGTTAGCGTGAGCTGCCTGGCAGACCTTGCTAGTATTATCATTAGCAAACAGCTAACGTCAAGTGAACATCCACCTTGCTACAAGGAGCTCTTTGAATGTAATGTGTCTCAGCGAAAACCAATAACTCCTGTACCAATTACTCGTGTAAAAAACATAACTTTAATGAATGCATTGTTGGTGTACTTAATGGTATTGCAACATTCATTCAGCCTTGCTAACACGTCCTTGTCATGTGTGTTGATGAAGCTCTAAAGGCCTACAGATAACGTTATAGTTCGCATGTCCTAATAGTGCCAGCTCGTTCAAATAATACCCAATACCCACGTTTTGAGTTGAGATGTGTTTGGAACTTACGTGTTGTTGACATTTTACATGTGTACAGGTGGACGTTACACTCTCGTTCAACAGTGTGGCACACCACTGTTAAATGGCTCAGTGAAATGCAATCTGAACAGTATTGTAAGGAAATAGCCTACAATAAGAGCCATAGACATTATTCTCCAATGTTAACTTCATTAACCTCTGCATCCTCACTTTTCGCCATGCTATTTTCGAAGTTTATTTGCCTTAATATAGTTTTTCTACCATGTTACATCAATAATTGCCTCATTACAGAAGAGCCTGTGTTGCGCCATGTGGAGAAAGATGTTTTGATACCCAAGATGATGAGGGAGAAGGCAAAGGAGCGTTGTGCAGAAAATGTTGCTGGTATGTCCTACATTTGTTACTGTTGCTACACTGCACATCAGTGTCAATATCTGTAGGTGATACTGAATATCCATATTTATTCAGTTTTTCTTATAATATCACTGGCAATGCACTGCATATATGTGCATTATTTTTTGCTACTCTCATAATGTCACTGCTAATACACTGCACATATTTAAAGTTAATTTATATTACTGTAAACCATTCCCTTCTTAGCTGTATACTATTGTCTTCACTGCACTATATATCTTCTAAAGTTTATGCACCACCTGCACTTTTCTGCTTTTTTGCACTTTGTTAAACGCAAACAGCTCTGTACTTTACACAATGACAGATAAAAACATAGCTCCAGAGAAGTGTCAGTTTCTCAGTGGAGCATTCTGTCTACTCCTCAGACATGTGCTCAGGTTTTAGCTTAAACTGATGACAGTAGACTTTCATTTTGGTCTCATTATATACAGCTACATAAAAAATAGATTTAAATTATTTGCCCTCTCCTTGTCACCGGATTCAGGTCCATTCCCTCCTACTTTACTCTGGCCTGAAATAGCTTTTAAACCCCTCCAGATCTCTCCGGCATTGTTAGTCTGAAGGCACTGCTCCAATTTTCTCCTGTAGGTGTCCTTCCCCCTTCCTATTTCCCTCTTCACATCTCCTCAACTTGTCTTTGTCCCCAGATCTAAAAGTCCTCTTCCTCTGATTAAGAAATCCTTTCAGTTCAGGGGTCGGTCACCCAGGATTTAGTATTTGGAAAACATTGTACCCTTTTAACAAGTACAGTGTTAATTCATACAGAAATATACAGTGCAACCTTTCTGGCCAAGACCAAGGCCCTTCGTCGTGGATTACTCAGTTTGGCTGAGCAGCCAGATCTAGGAAGACTGTTTGCTGTTCCAAACTTTTCCATTTGAGAATGATGGAGGCTACTGTGCTCTCGGGCACTTTCAATGCTGCAGAATTTGTTTTTGTATCCTTCCCCAGATCTGTGTCTTCACTCAACCTTATCTCTCAACCTTGTGGCTTTGTTTCCACTCTGGCATACACCATTAACTGTGAGACTTTATATAAAGAGATGTGTGCCCCTCCTAACAATGTCCAGTGAATTTAATTTAGGCACCAGTAGACTCCAATCAAGTTGTAGAAGCATCTCAAGGACCACTGATAGAAGTAGGATGCGCCAGAACTCATTTGCTCTCCTCTAGATATTGTAGGAGCATTTAAAAATCAATTCACTGTGTGTTTTTTTTTATTTTTATTGATCCAAACACATTTAGGGGGTGAGAGTTGAACATTTCGGAAAAATGACCCCATATAAGGACCACCCTAATGAAGAACTATAGACTGGTCTCCCTTTTCCCCTTCTTGTCAAAGTTTCTTTAGAAAGTGGTGGTTAGGCAATTTATTATCTCAGAACAACCTACCAGATCCCAAGCAGTAGCTAAAGCCTCTGCACAGTCACCAGTTTTGCTTGATTTGGACCATGACATTCACCGCTGCATTATCTGAGCTCTGATGAGTGTCTGCAATGTCGGCCATCGACAGTAGAGGTCACAGTCAAGACTCTTTACTTAGTGATTCTTAGTGATGCTCTTCATTCAATCAATAGTTTTTGGGATTTTCACATGATTCCAAATAGGTGGTGCACTGAGGTGGTGATTATTGTGTTTCATATGAAAGTCATTCATGCGAGTCATTCAGTTTTATTATATAGATGATATTCTAAGAAGACAAACTATATGCTATTTTGCTTCTGTCTGGGAGAGTAAGTAGAAGAATGAGTTTCAAGTAGGGCTACAACTTACTATTGTTTTCAGTCAATCTAGTAATTATTTTTTTTTATTAATCTATTGGTTGATCTCTAAAATGTCAAAACATTGTCAGTTTTTTCAAAAGCCCAAGATGACATCCTCAAATCCCTTGTTTTGTTCACACCCTAGACACTCAAATTAAAGGAGCAAAGGAGTAAATCCAGGATTTTTTGTCAAAATCAAAATGGTTGAAGATTAATTATTTAGTTGACAAATCAGTTAATTGATTAAATGGTTCAGCTCTTATTTGCAATAATAAAGAGACTATTCTGTCCATGAATTGCGGAATCATTTTAGAATCTTTGAATGGATATTTAGTTACAGTATTAGTCGGTTCTGCTTATTGGTTCCGGTTCTTCAATGATATTTTTTCATAATTGTTGGAAGTCATCATATTTTTATTAATTGCATAGCCCTACTGTCTATTGTTGCAGTTGCAGAAGTCCTGCTGTATGTGTTCTGCTTTGTGTAGCAGATACACCGTGCATTTGTTTTTCTGCTGTTGCCATTGTGTGAAGGTTGTGGTCACAATCTTTGAGTGCTGTTTATCTTGTCCGTGCTGTCAGACACCACACCTGAACATGACAGCCAAGAGCTCACATTGTGCAGGGGGGAGTGGTGTGGTGGAGGTAGGGGCTTGTGGATGGAAACACCCCCACCCCCTCTTCACTCATCAGGCAAAGCGGCCCCCTCGTTTTCACACCTCAGCCTCTGCAGATGCTGAGCTCAGTGGTTGATTGTTCCCTATTGCTCGGAACAAGAATCGACTTGCGTAAAGGCAGAGACCGTTTGGTATGAACGTTACCACAAGCATTGTTTTATTGGAGGTATTTCCTACTGCCTCTGTCAAGGAAGTAATGGTTTCACCCGTCATTTCACTAGCTTAGCCTATAGTATCGTTTCTTTGAAGTATGGCCCTGGTATGTGGTCAAGTTTGTTTGTTTATAAAGGACTGTATGGCACTGTTTTATCATTCCTGCCTTTTTTTATATTGTCATTTCAACCACAGCTAATGTGTGTTGCTTTTAGCTAAGTGTGGGTGCCGGTAAACCTTTCACCCCTATAGTCCCATGTGAGGCATCTTTCGGCTTTACTGCAGCTTTTATTCTGACAATGACTCCTCTGTAGTCAGTCTTCCTCTTAGTTTTTGGTCTTTGTTGTGAGCCGTCAGGCTTACTTAATCTGCGAATCACATTTGAAACATGAGTTTCTGCTCCAGCGAAGACATGATTGAGTTTGAATAGCTGCATGCGCATAATCAGGTGAGAATTAATTGACTATGGTTGTGCAAGCTATCCCTCAGCTGCTGGGCCTGCTGAGCCATCAGAGAGAGAGAGAGAGGGAGAGAAAGAGAGAGAGGAATGAGATAGATTTCAATGCCTGATGTACCGTTGGATCACTTCAGCAAAAACGTAAAGGAATTATATTCACCTTATTATATCCACTCGTGCCTATTTGCACGTTTGTAAAATATCTATGTTTTGGGGGGAGAAAACTGAAAAGTTGTATAGCTATGCTCAAGTGTACATACAGGCGCATCCTGGAACTGATCAGCCTAAATATAAGATATTATATCTGTGGGACTTCTTTGAGGTTATAGGCTAATTTTCTTATCTTTATCCATGATTAAAAAGAAATCAGATTTAGAATTTTCATTCCATAAAAGATATATAGTGGGGTTTTTTTTTTATGTCTAACTGTATTATGTATAACTACTTTGCTCTCACAGAATGTGCATGCTTGCTTTATTATTTTTTCCATGGTGTTTTTAGAAAAGCATATACTTTTAATGCAACACACTCATTGCTCATTTGACTAGCTTAGTATTTCAATGTAGTTTCATATGTATGAGCGGGATAGGTCAAGTGTGACATGCCATTGCTTGTATTTGCTTGTCTGGGGAAGGGCAGTATTAGATTTTGTCATTAGATTAGTCTCAGGATCCTGGCTGCTGAAATTGGTTTTGCTCAATCTCGTCTGCATACAGATGAAAAGTATCAGGATAATCACTCAGATAAAAGTAATTACGGGATGCTGTTTACGCTAGCTTTGAGATGCAAGGTTCTAATTAATGAGCGACCGAGAGCTCGCTAATAGGGTTCGGCCCCGGAACTCCTCAGCAGCTCTTTCACACTACGACCTACACCTTCCATCTCGAAAGAGCTAAGTTTGTGTGAAATCTCACTGGTGTCACCTTTTTCTAACACCAACGTTAACTTTGCTCAGGGGAGTTATCTTACAATGTGACAAGTGTGGGGATTTAGAGATCTGTTTACAATGATGACCTGGTCAACGGGCCAGGATTTTATTTTATTTATTTTTTTATTTTTTTTTGTTCTCATATTTATAAGCATAGTTTTGTAAACGTGCTTCTTGGCAGTGGGAGCTATTTTTGAAGACCTGAAGCAGACGCAATGGGGAACTCTGCTGGTGGGCCCTTTTTATTTTAAGCAGCCGGGGAACAAAGGGCCCCAAGAGATTAGACATCAGTGGCCAATTATGACCATTAGGCCATATTCTGATCTAAAGCAATATGTGAGGGCGCTGCATAACGCGTGTGGTATGCCAATGGTAGGTGGTTCTTGCGGTTATTTCACTGAAGGCCACAATCAGATAAGGATTTTGAAAGAAGACACACCAAACTCTTGGTTATGTTGAGACTTCGGTAGTTTAGCTGTAGGATTTCCTTCCCTCATTAGACCTTCTTTTTGTGGGCTAGTGTTTCAGTTCCTCTAGCCCCCCATCATATAGATCCCGAATGTACAATAGTTGACATAAAAGGGGAACTGGTTCAGGTTGAGACCGTTGTTCTATTTGTCTCCTAGTTTCTCTTTTGTCCAACACTTTTTTTTGTACTAATAGCTATTAGAGGTGCTGAAGACTGTATCTGTTTCTGCTATCTTGGGCATAAAATATAAGGTTGGTAGAAGCGGACTGGTAAAATGTTGTTAAAGTTATATTTTATGTTTTTTTTAGCCTTCATTCCCAAGACAGTGCTTAATCTAAGACCGCTTAATCTCTCAAAAACTGAGCTCTTGGTGTTTTCAGCAAAAACAGCCATTCCCCAACAGATGAACATCCAGCTTGACTCATCTTCACTCATCTTCACTGACTCCACGACTAGATCGGCACGTAACTTGGGCGTCATAATTGATGACCGACTTAACTTCTCTGAGCATGTAGCTATGTCTTGTCAGGTCCTCCTTTTCAACATTAGAAAGATCAGACGCAAGATTCCACACAGCTTCTTGTACAGGCCTACCTGCTTACAGTATGTATTAAGATCACTACAACTAATTCAGAATGCTGCAGCACGTCTGGTCTTCAATCAGCCAAAGAGGAAACATGTATCTTCTCTCTTAGTTACCCTCCACTGGCTCCCTATAGTGGCCAGAATTACATTCAAATCTCTCAGTTTGGCCCATAGGACACTGACTGGGTCCGCTCCCTACTACTTGAATTCAATTATCAAGATATACGTTCCCAACCGCCCACTACAGTCTTCTGATGAGCGTCGGCTGTGTCGACCAACTATAAACGCTAGGTCACGTTCAGGATTTTTTTCATTGGTAGTTCCACATTGGTAGAATGAGTTGCCCAGTACTCTCTGTTCCAACAATAGTTTTGGATCTTATAAGAGGGGTCTTGAGGCATATTTGTTCAATATGCACTTTGTTTATTAAGTGCTTCTTATGCTTATGGTTAGGATATTATAGTGTTGTTTGTTTTCATTAGACCATTGATAAAATTAATGTTGTTTTAATATTGCTTAATATGCAATAGTTATTGTTATTATGTGATTGACCTCAGGCTGGATTCGAACCTGGGTCTCAGTGGGCACGTGAACCGAATGTGGTGTTGCCCCTGGAGAAGTGATGTGATGTTGAGTGAAGCTTTTGGTCACCCTATAACCCCCTGTTCCAACCCCCCACCCCTTCTCTTTTTTCAGCCTTTTCTCACTGTTGTAAGGAGAGCGGATTCTTAATGGTGTTGAAATGCAGGGAGGAAAACGCAGCTCTGAAGGAGTGCCTGACAAAGCAGTGAGTGAAGTCTTATCCATATTGCATCCTGCTGACACAACACCAGGGTGTGTGCGTGTGCGTGTGCGTGCGTGCGTGCGTGCGTGCGTGCGTGTGTGACTGATGATCTGACCCACTGATGTGTGTGCTTTTGATCCTGCTCATGGTGTTAAAGTAAAGAAATTAGCTTCAATTAGACCTTACACCGGGTCCGTAACTGAAGTGCTCCGTTCGTGGAGCATAAAAATAGTTTTAGAAGACTTCTAAATGTTGATATATATGCGTTGCTTGGTATAGCCAGTTCCATTAATTATAGTGGACACTAGCTGTTGCAGCAGACGCTGCACGAATGGAACACTTCAGTTACGTTTTAGCCTCCCTGATAGGCACTCTGCCCACTACCTGAATTAGGGCCCATAAATGTTTCTACAAAAACAATGTATTGGTTTTGTTAAGGTAGTCATTAACATTTTATGACTGACTTTCTGTATGTTGTTTTTATTATTATTATTATTATTATTTCTTAACCAACAGTTACCAAGACCCTGCCTTCTATGAAGAGTGTAAGCAAGAGTATATCAAAGAGAAGCTGGAATTTTTGAGAACAGGCGTTGCAGCCAAGAACAGGATACAGAAGCTCCCAACCAGCATGTAGATTTCACCTGTCCTGTCTAAAGGACCACGATTATGAGAAGGCTATTATATCCAGCAATGCCTATTGCTCACTGCCTTGTACTGCTGAATATTTGTTGAAAAAAAAAGAAAGAAAAACAAAGCAGACATGAAGATGAGTGTATTCTTTTTGCTTTGAGGGACTTTTTGTGATTTTGCTTATATTGTATTGACCACTGGCTAGGTTACATGTGCCGAAGGCAATCTTTTCTGCTGGATAGCCATAGACTTTATAATCTTATTTGTTTCAAAATGCAAAGCAGATTGACTTGATCAAAATTCATAGAGACCGCCCTGTCAAATCAGATGACTGACATTGATGTTGTTTTCACCAAAGGGAGTCCGCTTTGTAGCATTGCTATAACATAGCTGTCCTCAGAATGAAATGATTTGCAAACTGCCACACAATGTTTCCAGTAGCGAGGAGGCATTTGAAATCTGTGTGGTTCACTGATAGTAGTGTGACCATGGAAAACATGAGATGTTTCAGGTGTAAGAGTAAGACCACAGTTTAAGTTAAAAACTCTTGAAGCATATTGTTGATTTATATAGGGAGAGCAATCTCACAATTTTGGATTGTAAATAATCAGATGTAATAATCAATGTCATTTGTGATTATTTTAAAAAGAATCTGCCTGTGACTAGTAAATATCCTTATTTAATGATGTGTGGTCATGTCTCTGTTTTGTTCTGTACCTGTACACAAAACTATTATAGTGATAATCAATCATCAGTGATCATCAAACTGTACTGTTGACCAGTCATACCCTATCCAGGCAGCTCGATGGTGTTTTAAGCCCCCAACGTCGTCGTCCAGACAGCGCTGCCACCGCCGACTTAAAGGTACTAAATCCTGACCTTAACCCATGCCTTACTCTAGCGCCTTCCAGGCAGTGCTGCCTTGAAGACCACGTTGGGCTTTGGGGGCTTGAAATACCAAGAAACATCCATCCATTTCATTGCAAAGCAGTTGACTTGCTATTGACTGTCTAATGTTAGCATCTAGTGGCAAACACTTTCACAAGTATGTGCTGACCAGAATGTTAGTTACGTACACAAGCACACCTGACTTGTGGGCTCTCACTGTATTGTTTGTGAGTAAACGTGAGCGATGGGCCGTTTTTTGATGTCTTTTGATGTCCCCCTACCACAACAAAAGAAAACAAACAAACAGCTGGCAGACATGAGCTAAGAGATTGCTGCATTGACTGGGGGGTTCGTCTGAGGCATTTCCTTTCAACTCACAGGTGAATCTGCAGCGTGAGAATCCAGCCCCACGCACCTGAGCTACATTTGGTAGACCCGTACAGTGAAAAGAAAAAAAATGTGAATGTCTGTGTTAACGGCACAGTTAGTGATCGTACGAGTTTTCAAACCCATAACATAGTCTGCCACAATCAGCAATAGTCTCCACATGATCTGCTGTACTAGCGGGCCATTCTGTGAGCACAGTGAAACAAAACCCAATCTCAGTAGGCAGCCCAGGCTCTAAAAACAAGGAAAGTGGAGGTAGTAGCCTGTCCCTTAAACAAAAACCAAATCCTGTGTTGAGTTTCTTTGAGCTACCTCTCTGGTATATTTCGTTTGGTCTTGGTTAAAACATAGTGTATGTTATTTTGGACAAAAACGTCTGTTTCTAAATCTAAACATATACATGACTTCCTGTGCAATCAGTGACTGCACTTTTAATGTAAAATGTTCTACTCAACCTTGCAATATTAAGGGTTAAATAGTATGTAAAGAAATTATATTATGTGTACTATACATAACAAAAAAGACAAAAAAAAAAAAATGCAAAAAACATGCTGACATTCATTCGTTTATTTAATTTAAATCATATTTACAAACAGTCTCCGGAGTGGTAATCCTAAAATATAATAATCCTTATCTACTGTACATTGCATTTTGATTTGCAAATCTTTTGCAAGAATATTGTATACGTTACTGCTGTTACTGTAAAAAAAAAAAAAAGTTCCTTCTTTGACTTCCTTCTCATCTTGAACTGAATATAAATGGTAATATGTTCAACTGCAGCCAGTGCTTCATACATTTCTGACTAGAAGATAGAACTCCAATCACAAGAGGTGAATTTGCTTGCTGGGAGGATAATAACCTTGGTAGCGACGCATGATTTCAGTGTCTGTATGTATGGGCAGCCAACTTCTCTTTTTGTCTCCAAAATAAGCCCACATGCCCTCCTAGTCAGCCTCAGTCAAGAAATGGTTTCAGGAACAAATTGTAAGCCTAACTGCCATGTCATGACAATTTGAAAAGATGGTTTAATAGACAAGTCAACAGACAATGAGGTGGCAGAGCAGTTTCTATAAAATATGGGCTGTATAGAGCCAACAAATTCCTAGCTTCAATTTAGAGATGTTTTATACACCATGGTCACCATTTATGTGATGGCAAATCAATTGTAGTTTGTATGTACTGAGGCCTACATGCATCACATGTCATTTGTGAATAAATAATTGTATCCTTTACATTACACTGAACATACAATATGTTCATTTGTGATTTTTAAATGGTGATTTCAGAGCAGCAAAGAAACAAGTCAGACAAAGAAACAAAAAGAAAAATAACTGACAAATCAATACCATACCTTCAATAACACGCCACAGACCTTCACATACATAGGTACTATCTTTGTTACGGCCCACTTTAGGCACATCACACCTCCTACAGTGGTCAGTCGTTACACTGCGCTGTCCCTTGTACAACCAATCCCTCACATTGTGAACTACCTTGAATGCAGTCACACAGCAGGATTCTATAAATAAGTCTTGAATCATTTCACATAATTACTATTGATATTGTTGCTGATAAAAACAACAGTTTGTGCATTTCTTCACAAAAGAATACAAATAAATTAAAATGTACATTATTATTATTATAGGGAGAAACCACCACCAATCTTTCTTTCCCAAATATCCAGTGATATTTTTGTCAGTGTAGAAGATCGGAAAACTTTCTCAGAAAAAAAAAAGCATTTTTGTCTCCACAGCTCCTCGAAATTGATCAGCTTGTATTTTCTAAAACATTACATAAATCATCTGGTTCAGATGAGTTTCCTCAGGGCTGGACCTACAACACTTTCCTGAGCAATGCAAAGATGACGGTCTTTATGATAACGACTCACTGCGTTTTCATAATGCCTCCCTTCAGGAAGCATAAGGTTCATCTTTTAACATGTGAGCTCCACATGGTTGCGATCCTTAAAGATTACACTCACCAACTGAACTCACAGACAGGTTCATGTTGAAGCTGCAGTTACTCAGTAGCCTGGAGTCATCTCTAATTGATGTCCTCAAGAAAAGTAAACCAATAAAACCACTCTAGGGTTTCAGATAGAGTTTCAGATATAAATGCTTGTGTCTTTTCTAGTATCTGCTCAGGATGACCAGAAGCATGTATATGTATGTATTAACTGGCAAGAGCTCAGAAATTCTCTCAATTTTTTTTACAGCAGATAGGAGAGCTTTTCCCTTTGAGTTCACACATAAATGGTTATTAAGAAGTAGCCATCATTACAATGTATGGAAACAAAGATTTTACACTCACATACATACAATATTTACACACAGTGATGCGCACATGAATGTGTGCATACTAGCACTACTATTCAAAAATTTGGGGTCTCTCAGAAATGTCCTTGTTTTTTTGGGGAAAAGCAAAATGTTGGCGAGTTAAATAACACTCCATCAATCAGAAATACAATGTAAACATTGTTAATGTAAATTACTATTCCGGTAGGCTTGTTTTTAATGCAATATCTACCTATGCATACAGAGGCACAACATGTCCAGAAGCACAGAACTTTCTTCTGAAAAAAATGAAAACTTGGAAAAAGAAAGGTGTTATGGACAGGCTA